>NC_133790.1:1183464-1275521 GCF_003597395.2 Chelonoidis abingdonii
TGCCAGGCATTAGGTGCACTGGCCCTTTGCTCTGCCAGATACTTAAGAACTGCCTAGGGGACACTGAGGCACCAACACAGTATTCAGAGCAAACATTAGGAACAGTCCCAGTTCGTCACAGTGTGTGAGAAGAGTTCTTGTGAATTACTGGGTGTGGTGTATTGTATTGTGGGGGAGAGTATCAGGGAAGGAGAGGGAGGTGTGGCATGCTACTCGTCAGATTGGAACTGGCACCTCCTGCATCATCTTCTGTTGAGGAGGCTACAGTGCAAGCAGAACTGATTGTGCATGTCAGTGAGTTGCTAGTTAATGAGTTGCTTTGTGGTCCCTGAGGTTTAAATAATGAACCTTCTAAAGAGCTGGTTACACTCGCCAGATAGGAAGCTGAAATCTGCTTTTCAATTAATTTAGTTTTTGAAATATAAGCACAGCCAGAATTGCTGGAACCACGTGGAGGGGTTGAGCTGGATTCAGTCTCACGCTGGGAGATGATGAGAGCATGTCTGGGTTGGGCAGTATCACTCTCTTACAGTGCCTCCTAGTCTGGACCAACGTTAGGGAACTTGGCTGAATTAAATGGTCACGCAAACTTGAACTTGCTCTAGGGTGGAGCTTGGTATTGGAGGCATGAAAGGGCTACTCATGCCATAAGCTCTAGGACACTCTTGCTATTTGGCATCTGCAGACTCTGCTTTGGACCAAATTGCTCTCACTGTCTTCAGTATCTCCACCAACATTATCTGTGATGCTGAATTAGATCCTCCAGCATTTTAATCTTGTGGGAATTCTTCTTCTCAGAGCCTAAATATCCCCCCACTAAACCTCTTTCTGCCCACGAGTCCCATATCCCCTGGCTGAAGTCTGTATGGGACTCTACCTTCAGAGCCTGACCTGAACAGGTGGCTGTTGAGGGACACTCCCTCCCCTTGGGTTTCAGCTGAGCAGAGTCTGCAGCATGGCAGTGCAGAGCACTAACAGGCACCATCTAAGGCCCTGCTTGCACATCTGGCTATCACCAGTGCAGCTCCACCCACTGGTAGCAAAAGTGACAAGGTGCTGGGGGTACTCAGGGCTGGAATGGGAGCTGGAGGATATGGCAGGTCAAGAGGAGGCTGCATTGGCAGAGCTGTGCAAGCGCTTGGTTCCAGAATAGGAGAGTGGTGCAGGTCAGAACTGAGGTGCATCAGCAGGGCTGTGTGCTTGGGGGGATGGGGGTTCCCAGGACGACTGTAGTAAGAATGTATCAGGCAATTTGGTCCCTCCCTTTTAGTTCCGTTTTCAAACTGACTTTTTCCCTGTTGAGAAGTGGTATTTAAGCCCTCTGTTAGTGATTGTTGTTACCTCTTCGAGTCAGTCAGTCACTTTGCAGGATAAAAGGCTTGCTGAAGGATATGCTTTGTAAAGTAATTGTATTTTGCAGTAAATGTATTTGTCACCATGTACAATGTTTGCCCTCTTTGCCAACGTCTCTACTTAATCTCACACCAATGTATGACATTTATAAATGCACGTTTGATGCAGTTAATAACATGAGAATGTAGCACTGAAATGTTAAGTCATTTCCATAACTAGACACAGCTGAGTATAGCAGCACTAGCCTTTGGACCTTTGATCAGCCCAGCTGTTTGAAGTCTGAGTTGTTAATTGTTCTCTGGTGGTGAGGGGTGGAGCTGAGCTGAGCTAAGCAGGGAAGACTTCGTATAAAAAGTCACTTGCTGGGTGAACAGAGGCAGCCAATGGGCATTTTGAAGGGAGTTTGGAAATGGAGTGAGAGGCTTTCTTTCCAGGTTCAGCTGTACATGTGGTATCAAGATGGCCAGAAATGAAAGAGTGGTGGTTACTTGCAATGGATGTGCCATGTTCTCTTTCCTGCCTCAAGACAGAAGGAATTCCCTGTGCATGAAGTGCAAGTTGGTGACTGCGCTAAAGGAAAAGATTTTTGGATTGGAGAAGCAAGTTGAGAGGCTACTAAGAATCAGAGAAGCTGAGGAGTTGCTAGTTAACTAGGTTTGAGGAAACACCAGTATTTCAGATTCAAGGAAGAATGGAGTGGCCCCAAAGGAACCAGTGAGAGAGGAGGCTTGGCAGTTTGTATCCACCAGAGACAACAGGTCACAGTGGCATTCTACCCAGCTGGAGACAGATGAGCATAGGTTGTCTGTAGCCACCAGAGAGAAGAGATGCAGGGGAAATGCCACACAGCTGAAAATTTCATACCAATATCAGGTTTTCAGTGTGGACATGATGTAAGAATAAATAAATATATGGAGATATACCTATCTCATAGAACTGAAGGGACTGTGAAAGGTCATCAGGTCCAGCCCCCTCCTTTCACTAGTAGGACCAAGTACTGATTTTACCCCAGATCCCTAAATGGCCCCCTCAAGGATTGAACTCATAACCCTGGGTTTAGCAAGCCAATGTTCAAACCACTGAGCTATCCCTCCCCTCTCAAGATTCAGCAGGTCCAATAAAATGGAGAGATGTATGGGACACAAGTGTCTATAGCAGCTCGGCCCAACCTGTACGAAAATCACACTTCTCTGCCAAGGGTTCTCCGGTCATCTAGACCAGTGGTCCCCAAACTTTTTGTCTGGCAGACGCCAGACGAAGGACCATGGCAGCGGTCGAGCATCCCCCAAAATGTGGCTGAATTTCTGCGGCATTTTGGCGGTGAAGCCTCTCGATGACATCGCTTGTCGGCGGCAAGCAGCATCATCGAGAGGCGTCACTGTCGAAATGCCGCCGAAATTTGGCGGCGACACCTCTCAATGACACAATTGTCAGTAGCAAGCGGCGTCATTGAGAGGCATCACCACTGAAATGCCGCAGAAATTCGGCAGCATTTCGGCGGATGCTCGACCAATGGCCAGGACACAGGCGCATTTAGATGCCCCTGCGGGCACCATGGTGGGGACCTCTGATCTAGACAGACAATTCTTGTTGGAAATTCATAAAAACAAGAATGGCCCTATTGGGCCATCTTGCCCAGTATCCTGTCTTCTAACAGTGTCCGCTGCCAGATGCTTCAGAGGAAATGAACCAGAACAGGGGAATGTATTGAGTGATCCATCCCCTGTTGTCCAAGCCCAGCTTCTGGCAGTCAGAGGTTTAGGTTTAGTGGCACCCAGGGTTGCATCCCTGACTGTTTTGGCTAATAACCATTGATGGATCTATATTCTATGAACTTATTTAAATCTCTTTTGAACCCAGTTATACTTTAGGTCTTCATAACATCCCCTGGGAAGCCCACAGATTGAGTGTGCATTGTGTGAAGAAATACTTCCTTATGTTTGTTTAAAGCCTGCTGCCTATTAACTTCACCGGGTGACCCCTGATTCTTGTGTTATGTGAAGAGCTAAATAGCATTTCTTTATTCATTTCCTCCACACCCTTCATGATTTTATAGACTTCTACCATATTCCCCCCTTAGTTTTCTCTTTTCCAAGCTGAACAGTCCTAGTCTTTTTAATCTCTCCCCATATGGAAGCTGTTCCATCCCCTAATAATTTGTGTTGCCCTTCTCTGTACTTTTTCCAGTGCTAAGGTATCTTTTGTTAGATGAGGCAACCAGAACTGCACTCAATATTCAAGGTGTGGGTGCACAGTGGATTTATATAGAGGTATTACGATATTTTCTGTCTTATTATCGATCTCTTTCCTAATGGTTCCTTACGTTTTGTTTATTTTTTTGACTGCTGCTGCACATTGAGCAGGCGTTTGCAGGGATATATCCACATTTACTCCAAGATCTCTTTCTTGAGTGGTAAGAGCTAATTAAGACCCTATCATTTTGTGCATATAGTTGGGATTATATTTTTAATGAGCATTACTTTGTATTTATCAGCATTGAATTCAATATGCAGAAGAACAGAAATAACATTCTGCAAGGGATGGATGGACTGCAAGAGAGTTTACTGGGTTCCTGAAGCCAGGACATGAGAGAACTCGTTAAGACTGGCTAGATTTCTGAAGTGTCCTGGCAAGAATCCATTGATGATGGTTGGTATCCTGCTACACATGTCATTAATGCTAATATCTCACAAACAGTAGATGACTTCAGGGAACTCAAAAGTGTGAATGGCCAAACAGTCTTGTCAGAGATCCTTCCTGTCCCATGAGCAAAGGAAGACAGTAGCTTCTGGAAGTGAATCACTGGCTAGGTAAGTTATGTATAGTGGAGGGCTTTGATTTTGTGGAATGTTGGTCCACCCTCTATGAGGAGAAGGGGCTGTATACTTTGGGTGGCCTCCATCGCAGTGGAAAGGGAACAAGACTCCTTAGGGACAGGCTGGCTAGAGTAGTCAGAAGAGTGTTTAATAGCCAAAGGGGAGGATAAAAAGAGCAAAGATATAAGCATTCAGTTAACACAACATGGAGACGTTGAGAACAAAATAAATCAAGGAGCCAACGGACATGAAAAGAAGAAATTGTTTAATTGCTTCTACAGTAATGCAAGGAGTCTGGGTAACAAACAAGAGGAACTGGAATTGCTAATTTATGAGCATAAATTTCATCTAGCTGGTATTACTGAAAGCTGGTGGGATGATTTGCAGGACTGGAATGTTAAAATCAACGATTATAACCTATTTAAGAAAGATTGAGTTGGCAAAAGGGAAGGGAGAGTGGCATTCTATGTCAAAAATAGCCTGACCTGTTTCCAAGTTACAGATAACTCAGACGCAAATGTTCTTGAATGCCTGTGTAACAGCTACAGCGCAAGGTGAGTTACTAGTTGGTGCCTGCTACAGACCCCAAATCACACTAGGGAACAGGATGACCACTTCCTTATACAGCTATCTACAATGAGAGATGTGCTTGGACGTCTGATGCTGCCAGTATTAAAATATCCTTGGAATTTCTAAACATTATAGGTAATAATTTCCTAACTCAAAAAGTGTTGCAGCCAACACAGGGAATTCTGTTATTAGATCTTGTCCTAACAGATAAAGAGGAACTGATCACAGAACTAAAAGTTAATGGTAGCATGTGTACAAGTGATCGTGACTTGATCATATTTATAATGTGCAAGCAGAATAAAGTTCAGACCAGTAATATCTATACTTGGTGCTTTATAGGACCCATTTCACAAAGCTGGACAAAATTATGAGCCAAATCAGTTGGGGGGAAAAATTTAATCACTAAAATATGAATGATAATTGGCAATCATTTAAGGACACCTCATTAGATTCCCAAAATAGCCCCTCAACTGAGGAGAGAGGCTGTGCTGGTTAAAAAACACACATGGAAGAAAGGGGAGGTTGATAGCAATGAATATGAATCAGAAGTTAGGAACTGTAGAAAATTTATAAGGGAAGCACAGGGAGACAAGAAATCTATGGCTTGCAGAACTATAAACTATAAAAAGAGTTTTTTAAAAATATTAGGAACAAAAGGAATCCTGACAATGGCACTGGTCCATTGCTAGATGAAAATCTTAGAATGATCCCCCAATTATAATGCAGAAAAGGCAGAGATATTCAATAATATTTCTCTTCTGCATTTGGGGAAAAAACAGATGATACAGTCTCTTTCCATGCCACTAGTATATCTGGAGGATGTTAAACAGACGCTACTAAAGTTTGTGATTTTTAATTAGGTAGGTCCAGATAATGTGCAACCAAGAGTTTTAAAAGAGCTGGCTGAAGAGCTCACTGAACCATTAATGCTGATTTTCAATAATTTTTGGAGCCCTGGGGAAGTTCCAGAAAACTGGAAAAAAGCTAATGTGCCAATTTTAAAAAAGGATAAATGGGATGACCCAGTTATTATAGGCCTGTGAGCCTGACATTGATCTCAGGCAAGATAATGGAGTGGCTAATATGATACTTGATTAATACCAAGCTAAAGGAGGGTATTGTAATAATCGCCAATCAATGTGGGTTTATGAAAAATAGATCCTGTCAAACTAATTGGATATCTTTTTTTAATATGATTACAAAATTGGTTGATTAAAGGTAAGAGCATTGACATACTATACTTAGGATCTGTAAGGCGTTTGACTTGGTGCTGCCCAATATTTTGATTAAAAAATTAGAATGATATAAAATTAACACGGCACACATTAAATGAATTAAAAACCGGCTAACTGATAGGTCTCAAAATGTAACCGTAAATGGGGAATAGTCATTGAACGGGTGTGTTTCCAGTGGGCTATGCAGGGACTGGTTCTTGGCTCACTGCTATTTAACATCTTTATCAATAATATGGAAGAAAACATAAAATCAGCACTGATTAAGTTTGCAGATGATGCAAAAATTGGGGGAGTGGTAAATAATGAAGTGCGATCTAGATCATTTGATAAACCGGGTGCAAGCAAACAATATGCATTTTAATACAGCTAAATGTAAAGTTATACATCTGGGAACAAGGAATGTTGGCCATACTTACAGGATGAGAGATTCTATCCTGAGAAGCAGGGATTCTGGAAAAAAAAAATTGGATGTTGTGGTGGATAATGAGCTGAATGTAAGCTCCGTGTGTGACACTGTGGCAAAAAGAGTTAATGCAATTCTGTGATGCAGAAACAGAGGAATCTCAAACAGGAGAAGAGAGGTTATTTTACCTCTCCATTTGGCCCTGGTGTGACCATGGCTGGAATGCGGTGTCCAGTTCTGGTCCCCACAATTCAAGAAGGATGTTGATACATTGGAGAGGGTTCCAAGAAGAGCCTTCCAAGGGGAGCAATGAGGGCAAAAAAAGAAATTGGCTTCAGGACTAAGATTGGTAAGTTTATGGAGGGGATGGTACGATGGGACTGCCTAGAATGACAGGTGCCCCATCAGCGACTGCCAGTAGCAAAATTCTGCAACGACCGGATACAGAACACTAGATGGGGCAGGTTCCGAGTTACTACAGAGAATTCTTTCCTGGGTATTTGTCTGGTGGGTCTTGCTGATCTAACTGGATCTAACTGCTGTATTTGGTGTTGGGAATGGTTGGCAGAAACCTTGGGGATTTTTCACCTTCCTCTGCTGCATGGGGCATGGGTCACTTGCAGGTTTAAACTAGTGTAAATGGTGGAGTCTCTATAACTTGAAGTCTTTAAATCAAGATTTCAGGATTTCAGTAACTCAGCCAGAGGCTAGGGGTCTGTCACAGGAGTGGCTGGATGAGGTTCTGTCGCCTGCAATGTGCAGGAGTCAGACTAGATGATCATGGTGGTCCCTTCTGACCTTTAAGTCTACGAGTCTAAGAGCCATGAGAATGATTAAAGGATTAGAAAATGTGTCTTACAGTGACAGCAGACTCAAAGAGCTCAATCTATTTAGCTTTGCAAAGAGAAGGCTAAAGGGTGACTTGATTACAATCTATAAATATCTACCTGCGGAACAAATATTTAATAATTGTTTCTTCAATCTACCAGGGAAAGGTCTAACGTGACCCAGTGGCTGGAAGTTGAAGCTAGACAAATTCAGACTGGAAATAGGGCATGAGTTTGAAAATGCAGCAAAGAATCCTGTGGCACCTTATAGACTAACAGATGTTTTGGAGCATGAGCTTTCGTGGGTGAATACCCACTTCGTCAGATGCATGTAGTGGAAATTTCCAGGGGCAGGGTATCTATATGCAGGCAAAGCTAGACGATAATTGTTAGTCAATCATGGAGGATGAGGCCCTGGTTCTGCAGTTGAGGTGTGAAACAAGGGAGGAGAAACTGCTGTCTATAGTTGGCAAGCCTGTCACGGTCATATGTTTAATCCTGAGCGCTGATGGTGTCAAATTGCAGATGAACTGAAGCTCAGCAGTTTCTCTTTGAAGTCTGGTCCTGAAGTTTTTTGCTGCAGGATGGCCACCTTTAAGTCGCGTATAGTGTGGCCAGGAGGTTGAGTGCTGTCCACAGGTTTTTGTAATGCCATGCCTAATATCTGAATTTGTCCATGTGATCTTTTTCCATACGATGTGCCAGAACATTTGGCCGATGTACATAAGCAGAGCGGTGGTGCTGGATATGTGGCATATATTCATTGCATATATTACATCCCACGAAAGCTCATGCTCCAAAACTTCTGTTAGTCTATAAGGTGCCACAGGATTCTTTGCTGCTTTTACAGATCCAGACTAACACGGCTACCCCTCTGATACTTGATCGAAAATGTGTGTGTGAATTTTTATTTATGCCAGTTTTCCATGATTACACAGTCTGGGGATGGGTATTAGCAGTTCTGTATAAAATGATACTTTGTAAAAAAAAAAAAAAAACATCATCTGCAACTTTGGGAGAGAGACTCCAATATGTTTTTACCCCTAGTCCAGAATCTCAACAGATCTGGTGCATTTGCCCTCTAAGGACGTGATTTTACCATAGCTAGTATCCTCAGAATTTTAACTATAAGGAGAATTCCGGGTGAGGGGCTGCAGATGTGGTGGG
Source organism: Chelonoidis abingdonii (assembly GCF_003597395.2). Lineage (NCBI taxonomy): Eukaryota > Metazoa > Chordata > Testudines > Testudinidae > Chelonoidis > Chelonoidis abingdonii. The sequence goes on from NC_133790.1 coordinate 1,191,836, forward strand.
AGAAGGTCTCCTACCTGTTTGAAGAGAGGATGAGAACTTCTGGGTAAAAATGGGAGAGGAGAAAGAGTGAAAAACAGGTTTTAACCTGAAAATATAAAAAGGGGATTTGCAAAAAGCCCACTTCCTCCTTGCAGATGCTGAAGGGCCAGGGACAGGAGTGAAGCATTGTGAGCATTCGAAAGGTTCCCAGCACAGAGCAGCTCACAGACATAATCCACTTTGGAAAGCGTTTCTGGAATTCTCCTGATCAGAGACTTTGAAGGGAGAATAAGAGAACCTTGCTCCTAAAGTGAGACCGAAGTGAAGCGTGATTCTAGCAGCCAGTGATGGTGAGAACCCCACTAATGAATCAGGAAATATCCTGGAGATGAGCAAGACACCAGTTAAATGCCAAAATGTTTATCAGCACTAGGTTTGATAGTAGGTTTCACAATGGTAATTGGGTTATTTACTTTTCACCACAAAGCTTCCCAGTATAGATTGTAGATTAAAATAAAGTTGCTTATAAATAAAGGAGGCTTCTGGTCCTCTTTCCCCCTCATTTTAATTCAGTGCAGTAGTGCTGCAAATACCACCAGGTCTGTGACTGTGAAAATAAGCAAGAACCTTTGTGTTCCCAACTTCTTCCTGATGCTGGTTCTGAACAGTCCTCCTGCCCCCAAACCCACATTTGTCTCATTCTTTTTAATCGCAGATTAGAAATCCCAACATCCTGCCCCCCTCTGAAACTGAACATATCATCAGCTGAGGACTAAAACCATCATTTTCAAATCAGCATATCTTAGCTCTATTATTTTGGTTAAGAAGATATTCTCTAGTTCAAACAGGAATTAATTCAGGAAGTCCGATGACCTGAATTATGGGGGAGGTGCCAGAGTGGTCCCTGTTGGCTTTATAATCCATGAAACTATATTTAGGTGCCTAACACCAAGCCCCCATAAGTTTGACAATTTTGGTGTCAATTTATAATTCAGGCTCAGACCTGCCCAGGTTTTTGTAAATATTTCAAGTTACATTTTCACAGCGTGGGGCATTAGCAGAAATTAAGGCCTGAGTACTTTGATATTGCAGCATGGCAGGTTGTTTGGGGTTGTGAGGCATGAGCAATAGATGAATGGTTTTGCTAAAGTACCCATCAGTGAAAAAGTGAGTGATGTTGATATTTTAATAGCCACCATTGGAGTTCAGAGTTAACACAACATTTAAATGAATGGGGGTAGCTCACAGCTCTGAGCCATTGTTTCAGGGTAGCCAGGGTGAGTACTGCATCTTGTATGTTAAAACTATGCACAAAGTCTGGAGCAACAGCTACAGGCACCTTATTTATTAAGTATTTACATGTATACAGGTATAGACCACTCCTGTAACTGTATACGCAGTTGCATTTGGAAGGTTTTCTTTGCAAACATAAGGCCTAGAAACATAATATTTTAAAAAGAAAATATTCATTCTGGAGTTAAATTCTGCAGCAAGGTGGTGGATTCCACTTCCAGTTTTGTCACTATGGAATAGCAGACAGCGTGAAGACCTCCCTATAGCATGTATTGCTGTGATGACTGCTACAATGAAATCCAGCAGAAAATAAGGCGAGGAAGGATATTTACTGATTGTTTTAACTGCACAAATGCTCCTTGCTGGGCTCAGCATGGCATGTTTATTAGACCAAAGTATGCCACTCTTGAGCGGATGTGGCAATAAAGGAGACTTTGGCTGGTAGGAGGAGTAGGTGGGTGCCGATATCCTACACTGCCAGCCCACAAATGGGCTGCACAGATCATTTTAAACAGCTAATGTGGCTTTTGTGACTATAATTCTTTCTCATCCATTATTTCATTGGCTCAAAGTGTTCCCGCTTCATAGAACCCAACAAAATCAACAGTTGAATTTAATATGACTGAGTAATTCACATGGAACAGGTACTGACAGAGGTAATTCAGCCTCTAAATTATGATCATAAATTTCCACTGCATGGTGCTTCTGGGGGTGGGGGGGGGGGCAATGATTTTACTGGGCAAAACACAGTCACTCAACTAATTAAACAGTGTAAGAATTCTGCAGCTGACATCGAGTGCAGCCAGCCTGCTTAGTGTGCGTGCAGTTGGCACGCAGCATGGGTGCCTGGTAGGGTGCGCTTGCCTGGCACCAGTCACGAGCCAGCTTGGCCGTGTTTAAGTGCATTGCCAGAAATTGCTGCACTTGACACTGAGACCTTAACTCCAGAAGAGCTACTGATCAGCAGATGAGCTCTGAGCTCCCTTATTTAGTGTCTTGATCGGGAACAGCACTTGCTCAGCTGGGGCAGGAGTCAAGCAAAGCAAGAAACCCTGACAGCTGAATCTGGCTCAGGAGGTGCAAGGGACAGAGAGGGTGGGAGGGAGGAACTGAGGGTGTGGAAGGGTGCCCGGAAATGGCACACATGGAATTGTTGTCATTTCTGACTCCCTGCATGATGACTCTGGGCTGTTTGTACGGCTGGGAAATGCAGTGCTAACAATTGGGATCGATGGGTCCGGCCTGGTGTCGAGTGAGCTCTGAGCTTCTGTGCTCTCGACTATGGCTCAGCACCTGCAGTGCCACACCTGTGGATGTAGAAAAAAAAATGTTTGACCAAGCAGGGTATAGCTGGGAATGAAAGCAAACACATTTGACCCTTCACCTGCTATGTTAGAAAACAACAGCTTTGGCAAGTGCATAAACTGTGCATTGGGCTGGCCTATGGCATAATACAAATGGATAAATACAGTAAATAGTTAGAACAACAAGAAAGCACGAGACCTAGAAAAGGAAAATGAACATCTCATTTCCTTGTGGAAGCTGAGTGCAAGGGAGAAACAGCACAGCTGATAGCAAGTGAGTTTGATTGTTAACAATATTTCAGTGTGATCTGTCAGAGGTATTGTTAGTTACACAGGAAAGTGTCATAGTCTCTGACTTCCATCCAGAATTTAAAATGCACCCAGCACCTGAGTGGCTTGGAGTGGATCTCCTGCGTTGCTCCCAGGAAGCCTGTCTCACTTGCCTTCTGGGAGAAAGTGGCTTGATGCTCCAAAAGTGGAGATTTTCTTTTCCCTTTTGCTGTTATTACATGGATGCTCCCACTTAGCTAACTCATTCCTCTCAGACTGCAGTGTGTTTGAGCTTGTTGGAACCGCAGCTGATAAACTTTCCACCAGGATGGTGTGAGGTGAGCACTCCCAAACTGCAGGCCCGGTGGGTGGGACCTCTTCCGGGGGGCTGCTGAGTGGGAAATTATCTCAATACCTGGTAAAGCTGCAGCATGCCAAGAAGGAAATGCCTACCAGTGTTCAATGCTGGTCTGGAGATTCAGCCTCAGGAGTGGGGCCCGTTCCTTACTGTGTGGCCGTAGAGAGGCCAACCTCGCAGTTTGCTGTATTTGTATGGTTGTCCTGTTTGGCCGATTCACTTCTGGGTTCCGTCCTCAACTGATAAATATAGACAGACAATAAGTTACTGAACCATGGCAGAGGTTTATGAGCCAGACATGCAAGAATGGTTGAAAGTTAGAGAAAAAGTATTTATTACAACACTTTTCATGGGCAAGTTATCATTTTGTCAAACTTTATTAGAGTAAGTAATTAATGGGCTGTAAAAGGTGCTAGTGCGTAGCCAGTAAAAGAGCTAGTCCTGTGCAAATTGGCAGTTTATAGATTTATGGTTCCTTCTTTCCCCATTCATTAATATGGAGAATGCGCAGGACGTCTGTTATATATGGGCTTGTGAGCCACTGCGCATCTGCACAGGGGCCATGACTCCAACAGCCCAGCAATGGGAAGGGGAGGATGGGATTTCTATGCTTCTCCTTTGTTCACCACCAAGTTCTGTCTTTATGTGGCCGACAATCTTAAAGATATGTGGGAATTAAATAACACCCTTCAGATCTGGGGTGAAATCCTGGCTGCACCGATGTTGGGGGAGTTTTGCCAGTGACTGCTGTGGGGCCAGCCTTTCACACTTGGAGACCTTGGCAGGATGCAGACCCACAGCCTGCAAGCACCTGGATGCTCATTTCGCACAGATTTTCCAGGCAAGCCCTGAGCCCAGGATTCACTGTTTCCCCTGTGAGAATCCCCTGGCAAGGGGCACCCAGCTCTCCCTCAGAGACCACCCTTTCCCCTACTAGGGCACTGGGGCCAGCTTACTGCCCCTTGATGTGTCTGACGGGGCAGCTCTGTCCGGCTGTTAGGGTGTTGACTGGAACGTTGGGGCCCAAAGGCTCCCTGGCAGTTGAGGCTGGTGGTTGGGAATTTAGGTCACTATGTGGTGAAAGGCTGTGCTGCGAATGTGCTAGGAGAGACCATGTCCCCAGGTCTTGAACCTGCCATCCGATTTTTCCTGCCAAGAATCTCCAGTCAGAGCAGAGCAGCCCGCAGCAGAGGGGGTCAGGAGGCAGATGGGAGCCTGTCGTCCAGAGGTGCACCCAAAGTGATGGTCCTGCATGGTTCGAGGAGGCATTTGGTCCATCGGCCTGGGAGACCTGAAAGGGGGAGAATGCTGAAACCACCCAAGGGGGACAGGAAAAGGGAGGTGGCATGTCCCTGCAGAGAAGGAGGAGAATAAGCTGCGTATTAAAGCCTCTGAGTTTGAAGTTTGGGTCTCTGCTCCAGGAGGCATCACCTGCTTCCTCTGGCTCTGATGAGGTCCCTGCAGGTTGCTTCCTATGAGACATTGGCGATATATTGCTCATCATAGCAAAGCTCCTTTTAAACATGCTATTTATAAACACCACTTGTCACAAGGTTGCTCGTGAGAACTGGGTTATGAACAGCTTGTTCCATGGTTACTCACGAATGCCTGTCTGGACACACTGGTTTGTTGTTATAGGACTGTACGTGTGTGTGCATTGCTTTGTTATTGTAGGGTTGCATAGGAGCTTTTTTAGTTCTATTATTTTGAAAATAAAAAGCATTGGATTGATTGTTCAAAGTAAGGCTTTACTTAAGAGCTGCATGGACTTTGCAACCAGATATTAGTTAAAACCCCCCAAACAAGGTGCTTAGGTCAGAGACTGGTCCTCTTGATCCCTCAGTGCCCCTTTTAATTAGGGCTGCATCCTGGCAGTTTCACACCTTCGCTGTTGACCTATGGGGTTTCTCTCCCCAGGCACAGCTTCCAGCACATCAGCCTGCTCTGCATGCCATTTCTCTCTTGGGTTGAGCTGATTGTCATTTTGCTTGGCTCAATTCTGCAGGATGTTCTCCTACGTTATCAGACAAGTTGATATTCAAAGTGGCTACAGCAGCAAAACTAAACCGTTTGCTTCAGATTGTTTTGTAAAGATGCTCATTACAGATGGGACTCGTAAACCAGTTCAGTGCCCAGGCCCATCCTGTTCCTGAGTGCAGTTAGGACAAGATGCTTGGCCCTCTTCAAGAGTAAAGAAAAGAGTGCAAACTACCATAATTTCAGCAATTATTTCACCTTTTGAGCTGTAGATCTGGATCTTTGGAATATCCGTTTCCAGATACCTGCTCCTCAGTGTTTACAAGTTCAACTCCTTCCCTTGTCACCACAACCAAGCGGCATAAACGGTGTTAGCTGCAGCACAGCAGAGCTTCCTATCCTCTCTCCACTGCCTCAGCGTCTCTTTGAATCCCTATGTGGGACTTGCTCTCCGTACATAGAGTAGAGTGTTAATGTAATGAAATAGGAAGCAATCATGCCTGCTGGTCTTACCTATGGATTTATTTCTCTCTTCCTCTCAGATATTTAAAGGAATCTCCACTGTCGCTTATCTGTGATCAAATGGGGTAAAATAACTGGGCCAGTTGCTGAAAAGGATAGCGAGTTCCAAGCTATTATTCATCTTTACTTAGGCAGTGAATAGGAGGAAAATACAATGTCCAGTGTTTAACTGCAAGGAAGTGTTAGAGATGCCTGTGCCAGTCAGAGTGATGATGAATTCTCCCAGCCTCTGTTGTCTAACTTCTGAAAAGAAAAGACATTGTCAGTGCCTTGAACCTGCCCTCCGCAACACTGTGGGTTCTGGTTCTGTCTCTGCCACATGCTTTCTAGGGGTCCTTCAAGTCACATGATTTTTCTGTGCCCTGGTTCCCCTCTGTAAAATGGGGGTACTGACGCTTCCCCCCTGGCAGGACTTATCTGCGGATAAATCCCTGCGGGAGTGAGTTACTGGAGATGATGGGCATGAGAGAAAAGACTGGAAGGGACCCACATTAGATCTCGTCATTGTCAGATACTGCACATCTCTCTTGCTGAGAATTGCACACGGGCAGCTATCGCTGTAGTATCTGAGCATCTTCCATGGAAAATCAACAGGGATGCCCAAGCCCCTGCTGGACTCCATGGAGTTTCCAGCAGAAGGTGGTCTGGACAGTTTCCCATTGCCTTCCTGTGTGGCTGGAACCTGTTTACAGAAGGGTTCTCCAGCTCATCAGTGTTCTGTGCATCACTCAGGATGTAGCTGGAGCCCGGAAGACACAACCGGATATTATTTATGGGTCTGAGAGCTGCTGTGTCTCTTCACTGACAAAGACCTCAAGGATGCCACTCTCCTCTCTTGAAATAATGGAAATATTTAAAATCAGTTTTGAAATGAAGCTAGACCTCTTCCCCTTGGTGTTGTAATGCGTTTCCCATAGCACCAAGCATGATGGTGAGATTCATCCTGTTTAAATATATCTGCCAGGCCGTCTCTTCAACGTGACCTTGGATACAAATGCTGCTGATTTTCGGCAGCAGGAGAGTTACTGCTCTGCTTTCCCCCTCGATACCCCGGGTGTCGACTTCATTTAAACCAAGTCATTCATTTTTTTCCTGCAGCTGTCAGGCTCCTGATCTCAAAGCCCTCCAAGACTCCACGAGTTCATTTCTATGTTGATAACGCTGGCATCTGATAAACTCCCTGGATGGAGAGGGTGCCTTTGCAGGAGGTTGTGGTTATTAGAACAGTATTTGTAAGGCGTGCAAAAGCAGAGCCATGAACTTTAACAACTCTTTCAGCAAGGGAATAGGAAATGGTTCCAGCTTAAACAAGCGTACCTTTTTACAGCCACACTAGCCACTGCTGCCCCCTTTATGCTTCTTTCACAAAGACAGAGAGGTTGGGAAACTGTGGGATATAATCTTGGTGCCAAGGACAGTAAAGCGCCCAATCACAAAGCTTATGGTTGAACCGTTGCAGTTAAAATAACAACAGGAGCTTTCTGGAAGCAGAATGACTCCCTGCAGCCCCGGCTGTCCCATCTCTGTGCTAGGCTCTTTGCACAGCAGCTGGCTTTGGGCACAGTGGCCCCCATGGCTACCAGAATGATTCCTGGGTTTGGGGTCCTGCCTCCACAGGTACTTGCTCCACCCTGGCAGGGCGACAGTTTAGATGAGAGAGAGAGAAGTTTCCCTATAGGATCAGGCTACGTTTCTGCAGCTTGGGTCCTGCTCCTGGTGAGCCTGGGGAGCTGTGGCTGTGTTCAGCTGGGGAGGTGGAATGATGGAAGGCAATTCATGCTCTACACCAGCTGCGGCCCTGCAGCAGGAGGGCTGATCCTTGTAACAAGGGGACTCTTCCCGTTGGGCTCTCTTGGCTTTGCCCAGTGCAGTCTGTCAGCCAAAGGTCCCTCTCTCCTTGGCCTGCCCTGGGACCAGTTCTATGTGTGGTATCTTGTTTTCTCCTGGGGATTACGTTAATACAATTGATTGTTTGTTTTAAATAGCTCTGGCTGCTGTGTCATTATTACTAGATGCTGCTGCATAATTTATTGATAGAAATATTGGCTGACTGGCAGAGGGGGGCATTGACTTTCACCTGTTAACCCTTTGCCTGCCCACATAGCCTCTTGTCGTTTGTACAGAACCACAAATAGTCTTGCTTCTTTCTCCCTCCCCGACAGGAATCAGGCAGGTGGGCTCTGGGGGCTGCTCTAGGGCCCAGGGCAGAGGGCGGGCAGGCGAAGCAGAGTATCTGTCTATTGCGAGTCTGTTGAAAGCTAGGAGTGTGTCAGCACCCGGGGCCTGAACTGCTCCAGTGATCCCCATTCCCAGAGATGTGCTGGACGGAGCAGCACTCTCCATTAGGGGCTTCCAGCCACGATGAGGGAGAGAGAAAATGCTTTTTCCTCCAGGGAACCAAGCTTCCCTCCCTCCTAAATGACACTGATGATTGATGGGGAGTGGGGATTGTTCCCCAGCTCCTTGCTTGGAACTGCAAGTGTTAGGAAACCTCGCCACACAGCTCAGCTGCCTGGCAGCAGAATAACTAAAGCCACTTTAGGGAGCTGCTGGCCAGATTCTGCTGAGCACCTGCTGTTTAAAAGATCAGAAACATGAAACCAGAACTTAGCGAAGGAGCCAGTTAGAGAATCTACAATTGCTGCCTGCTGCTCCTGGTTCTGCTATTATTGCTCCTCTTGCTAAACCAAGAGCCGGGCCAACACACCACAGCTCTGACGGACCTCTCTCCACTCAGGGTGAGAGAGCTGCTGAGACTACAGCCAGCGTGTTAGCAACTGCTGCAGGCACCTGTTTGCTAGAACCCAGGTGGGACCACTCGCTGGTTTCAGGTAGGCCCCTGAACAGGTATCAGATGGCATCCTGCCATCTTGGTATAGATCTGAGCCAATGACCTGGAGAGGAAGGTCTCTGTGTGAGTTCTGATTTCATTGCTGGAGACCAGCAGTTAGTGTACAGCAAAAGATTAGTTCTGCATTAGTCAATGGGAACTGGGAGATAGCTAGTTATACACCATCCTAAAATGTCTTCCATCTCTCATGATCTCTGTTTGCTCTTTCTGCAATGCTGACATTCTTGTGGATGTTAATTTCTATTTACCAGCCTGTGGGTCCAGCATGGAGAAAATATTCCAGGTATCTTTCCTGTCACTTCCTTCATCTGGCTGATCTGTTGACCACTAGACCACCCTGGGTGTATTTCCAACTGAAGTTTTGTTGCTGTCAACAGCAGAGATTCACTCAGTTGTTAGAAGCCAAAAAGCTATTGCAGAGGGAAGGCAACCGGACCTTATAGAAGTGTAGGACTGGAAGGGACCTCGAGAGATCTTCTAGTCCAGTCCCATACACTCATGGCAGGACATAGTATTATCTAGACCATCCCTGACAGGTGTTTGTCTAACCTGCTCTTGCAAAACCTCCAATGATGGAGATTCCACAACGTCCCTAGGCAATTTATTCCAGTGCTTAACCACCCTGACAGGAAGTTTTTTCCTAATGTCCAACCTAAACCACCTTTGCTGCAATGTAAGCCCATTGCTTCTTGTCCTGTCCTCAGAGGTTAACAAGAACAATTTTTCTCCTTCCTCCTTGTAACAACCATTCTTCTCATTCTTCCTCTTGAGGCCGCAGGCAGTCAGCGCAATATGAAGAAAGAGGGATCTGTGACCAGCACTGCATGCGTCTATAGCAGAGTAAGAAAAGTTAATAAGAAGAAGTACTATTATAGTACCTTGGTGGTGCTTTGAGCTTATAGCAAAGGGTTACTAATCATACAAGCTGGCTGCTCAACCTAACGACGAGGCCATTAAAACCAAACAGGGGACAGGACTACTTTCAAAATGCTTTGAGAGGAGAGAGACATTTCTGTATGTGCTGTTAGAATTTTGGGTTGTTGTTTTCTCTCTGGGGGCCCCCCCCCTGCAGAGAGACCAAACACACGTGCAACCGACGGTTCTCTCATGACTCTCCTTGTATAGACGAGGCTCTAACGATTCCAAAAGGCGTACGAGATGATAACGAGTAGCTTAGTTTGTTTTCTTTATTTGCAAATGTGGCATGGGCTGGAAGGAGTGTTCAAATTGTAATTTTGCTGAAAGATGTTAATTTGTACTGAAAATACTTAGGCTGGTAAGGGTATTCCCAGTGCCTATAGCCAAAAACCCTGTACCATTCCATTTACAATTTACAAAAGATATTTTACTGTTTTTCTTTCTTTAATTAGATTTGTACTGTGTTAAGACCTTGAGTTGTTTTTTTGCATGTCGGTAGACCGAGGGACGGGTCGCATTCACCGCGGAGAGTGTGGTGTGTGGGAGAAAGGAGGGAGAGGGGGAGTGAGCGGGAAGAATCAATTGTCATCTCTCTGTGTGTCAGGTAGACTGTCTCTCTCAGGGGAGATGTACTGGAGATGCGGGAAGAGAGAGGTAGGGAGGAAGGTGAATTGTCCTCTCTGTTTTGTGATTCAAGGAGTTTGAATCACAGTGATCTTCCAGGGTAACCCAGGGAGGGGAAGTCTGGGAGAGGCAATGGTGGGGGAAAGGGTTTACTTTCCTTGTGTTGAGATCCAGAGGGTCTGGGTCTTAGGGGTCCCCAGGCAAGGTTTTGGGGGTACCAGAGTGTACTAGGCACTGGAATTCCTGGTTGGTGGCAGCGCTACAGGTTCTAAGCTGGTAATTAGCTTAGAGGAATTCATGCTGGTACCCCATCTTTTTGGACGCTAAGGTTCAGGGTGGGGAATTGTACCATGACAGAGTGGTTCGCATTTCATATTGCCAACATGCTTCACTGGGCTGATGGATGGCTCCCAGCAACACAGCCCAGCCCATGGCCTCAGCACACAGCTGTGAAAGGACACAAATGTATCAAGGGGTGTGTGTGTCCAGATTCAGCTTCCTATGATTTCAGTGGGAGATCAGTACATGTGTCCAAGGGCAGAGTTTGGCTCTAGCCGGGGCAAGTTTGCAGGCAGCCATGGGTGAACTTGAGGGGTTTTATAACTTTAGTTTGGGTGCATTTTGAGCCTCGCCTGAATCACCTGAACCTCTTGGGTGTGTAAATGGGGATGGACTTTCATATGAAATGACTGAAACTGCATTTAGGGCAGAAAGGCTGTTTGCATGGTATCCTGGTGCTTCCAGGCTCCCACAGAACTTAGGATGTGAGAATGAGTACCGGTTGTCAAAGCTATCTGGATTTACTTGAGCTACCACAAGGCCTTGTATTGGTCTTCACTGCCCAGCCCAAGCTGGTTCCCCCTTCTTAGTCACTGGCTCTTAAAGCCTTGGAGAAAGTGTTTTGGGATGAATCTTTTCAGATGGGCAATATCCTCCCTAAAAACACATTAAATATGTTTAAATAGCAGAGGGGTAATTAACGTAAAGGTGTGGCCAAGTTTCTGCCAATGGTGACAGTTTGATGACAAATTACTGTGCACCAGAAATGTGGTGAGCCTCACTAGAGGCCCCTAAGGGAGGAAGTTTAATCCATTCACCCGGACTGAATGGGATACATGAAGTTTGTAGAGATCCTGGCACTCACTCCCGGCCTAATAAACAAGTGTTTCCATTGACTTTGGTTGTCATTGCTCCACTGCCCCTGAAAAGTGCATTTTAAACCCCACGGGGTTGTTTTTCAATGAGTTGTATTGCTTGTTGCTTTGGTGTTAACGCTGATTTTGATTGCAGTTTGTTTTTCACTCCATCATTGCAGTGAATGGGCAGTGCAGCCACTTGCCCATTGCTAGGTACAGAACTCTGCTGTCATGAATAAGTTGTTTCAGCCTGGAGTAGTCTGACTTGGATGGGCCTCCCCTGATGCCTATGTGTGTGTTATTTTGTTCTTCAGACTTGTTGCTGTGAGAGGGTAAATTCATCATTGTGGTGAGCCAATGTGCGGACCACATTCATAGGAGGCAGTTACTGTATTTTCTCAGTTCATAGCTATATACGTGATATTTAGAGCATTTCTGGTGAGTTATGGCATGTGATAGGTTCACGCACCTTGGCAGATCCTTATCCAGTGATGGCAGCAGCTATTTGACTTTCCATCTCAGCCCCCATTACTATGAAAGGGTCAGAATTATAGCTGAGCCATGTCACCAGCTGCTGAAGCCAGGCTCCACATATCAGCTCACTGTTTTCTTTAGAGACAGTAAAGGGGGAAACCAGCTCTGGCCTTTCATCTCTCGCTGCTAATCCTGCCCCGGGGTTAGCGCTCTGCGTCAGACCAGGGATTCCTTAATTCACAGCATCCTTTTCAGCAGCTCTGTTTTTCTTGGACATATTCCTAGCTCTAGGATCAGAAAGTGCTCACTCAAGAGATCCATTTAGTAAGGGGGTCAAGAGCTGGTTTTCTCACTTTTGGTGCTAATTGAGAGGTAATAGGTGGTATCCATCTTTGTGGTTTGAGTAAGACATCTTATGGGTCAAACTCTGCTGTCAGGTGCACCCATGTGACTCCACTGACTTCACTTCAGTGACTATAGAATTTGGCTGCAAATACCCACCCCCCATCCTGATTACCACACCTCTCTATCCACCTCCTCACAGAAAACTGCAGACTAGCAGCTCACGATTAATGTGCCAAAGAGGATGATGGCCTGTTCTCTGACTGAAGAAGCAGTGATCGCCTGGACACTACAAACCCCTCTGCCATTTTCAGTGGAAGATTTTATATACATAATTTATAAATACTGTGTTTATTGCTATATTATTTTGCCATTGTGTATTTATTACCACCAGTTCCAAAATCCTATATGGACAAGGAATTTGAAAAAAATCAGACTGCGTATATTGAGGGATAAGACAGTTTTCCTTATTCTAATAAAGTTCCTTGTTCACTGTTTGAAAAAAGAGACTTTGTGATTCTTTACCATTGTCACATGACAGTTTCCATTACTACTTGTGGGACGTATTGTTTTTCTGGTATGTTTTGTACTTACTGCCATAGGTGCGTGTGCTTCTTTAGAAACAGACAGATACAACTCCTTGCGTAAAGGAACTTAAAACCTTAATTTGAACAGAAACAGAAGAAACAGTGTAAAGGGATGCAGGCAACTTGGACCCTAGCCATTAAAATAAATAAAAAGTTACCAGTAGTTTTAGGTGCTTCACTTGCTGCTGAGTTCCTCTGCCAGTTCTTGTGGGTTTTAAAATCACATTCTTCTACTTTCCCCCTCCACATTTGCTGTGTGAAAGACCCCGACAAACAACAGGGGGAATTGACTGAGCAGGGAAACAGCCTGACTGCCTGTATACAGACTAGAGGAGCAGAGAAAAATATTTTTCTCTTTTTTTGTTTTAGTGATGAGTTTAATTTAAAATAATGGTAGATGAAAAAAATGTAGAGGGAGGTGTGATTTATAAGCTGATAATGTCCCTTTAAGGACAATGTGTGAAACTCAGCTACACCTGTGCTGCTTCATCGTGTAAGGGTGGGATAGAGCCTGGAGTTTAGGAGATATGAATGTTGAGTTATTAATCATGCAGATTAGAACCTATCTTTATAGAGTGCTATGATCTAGAAGGATCCCAAAGGTCTTTATAAGCTGTGTAGTGTGTGCGACCCAGAGGCATGAGAGGATGTCCCAGTGAGGGTGTGGCTGAGGCATAACTACCTATCGGCAGGATATTGCAGATGGGAGCATGTTACAGTCAGTGATTTTTAACAGCATCTGGTATTTTTAAATTTGATTTTCCTCATTATGGTCTATTTTTTTAGAGTTCTGAAAACCTCAGAAAGGCAGCTTGGGCTATTTACCCTGAATGTCTAGGCTTAGCAGGAAATGTGGACGCAATTAGAAAATACGTCATCTATTGATGGGATACCTGAGAGCGCAGCTTTACTCAGCACCACAGATGACCCATTTTGCCTAACCTAGTGCATCATACACAAAACCCCCAGGGTTTAACCAGTAGCCCATTCGGGGGTGGGGGAGAGGGGATTTCACTCAATACAGATGTTGCATTTCATTCATGCTTTCACTTTCAAACCAATACCCATGGATCCAAGCCACAGATTTCTACCAGCGATGAAGAAAGCACTGGACATACCCAGCTCACTTCAAAGCTGCTTGATGAAGAATCAGAACTAAAGTGTTTGTAGCTCAGGAGAAAGTAGGGTGGTGACCCCTTCATGACTCTTCCAGCTGCTGCTCCAAAGTCATTTTGGCCTGAATCATCTGAACACTGTGATCTATGATTGCCAATTAAATCAATTCAAACCAATCCCTTGTATCATAGGAAAGAGGAAAGCACATCCAGCTGTGAAACACAAGAGAACTGAGATGCTGCCACAGAGATTCACGCAAAAGAAAACATAAAACACATCAGAAGCTGGAGAATTCTGGGCAAGAAGGTACGGTACAGTTTGTGGAAAATTCAACAGCCTCTAAATTCCAGAAGAACGCTTGGAGCTCTGGCCTCTGGAAACAAATGCAAATTGCAAGGTACAGTTTTAAAGCTGTGCACAGGAGATGCTCACACAGAAACTCCAGCTCCAGGAGCTGGTAAAAGGATCTTCCATTGGTGGAAGATATGGAAAAGGTGAAGTACTCAATTCCTTCTTCACTTCAGTCTTTACGGGCAGGATCAACTCCCAGACTACTACACTGGGGAACGCAGAGAGGAGAGGAGGATAGCAGCCCACTGTGATAGAGGATCAGGTTAGGGACTACTTAAAGACGTTAGACGTGCACAAGTCTATGGGACCGGACGAACTGCATCCGAGGGTGCTGAGGGAGTTAGCTGATGTGATTGCAGAGCCGTTGACCATTATCTTTGAAAATTCATGGCGAACAGGAGAGGTCCCAGAGGACTGGAAGAAAGCAAATATAGTACCTATCTTTAAGAAAGGGAAAAAGGAAGATCCAGGGAACTACAGACCAATCAGTCTCACCTCAATCCCTGTAAAAATCATGGAGCAGGTGCTGAAGGAATCCATCCTGAAACACTTAGAGGAAAACAAGGTGATCAGAAGCAGTCAGCATGGATTCACCAAGGGTAAATCATGCCTGACCAACCTGATTGCTTTCTACGATGAGATGACTGGACTTGTGGATGGGGGCAAAGCTGTTGATGTTGTATACCTTGACTTTAGTAAGGCTTTTGACACGGTTTCCCACAGCATTCTCATCAGCAAACTAAGGAAGTATGGGTTGGAGGAATGGACTGTGAAGTGGATAGAAAACTGGTTGAATCAACGGGCTCAGCGGGTAGGTATCAATGGCACACTCTCTAGTTGGCAACCAGTAACAAGTGGTGTGCCCCAGGGGTCTGTCTTAGGGCCCGTTCTATTCAATGTCTTCATTAATGATCTGGATGATGGGATAGCTTGCACATTAAGTAAATTTGCAGATGACACCAAGTTGGGGGGAGTGGTGGACACGCTGGAGGGCAGGGATAGGATTCAGGGAGACTTAGACAAATTGGAGAAGTGGGCCACAAGAAACCTCATGAAGTTCAACAAGGACAAGTGCAAAGTCCTGCACTTAGGACAGAAAAACCCCATGCACTGCTACAGGCTGGGGACTGTTTGGCTAAGGAGCAGTGCTGAAGAAAAGGATCTTGGGGTTACGGTAGATGGAAAGTTGAACATGAGCCTACAGTGTGCTCTTGTAGCCAAAAAGGCTAATAGCATACTGGGCTGTATTAGTAGGAGTGTTGCCAGCAGATCGAGGGATGTGATTATTCCCCTCTATTCGGCACTGGTGAGGCCGCATCTGGAATATTGTGTCCAGTTTTGGGCGCCACACTACAAAAAGGACGTGGAACAATTGGAGAGAGTCCAGCGGAGGGCAACAAAAATGATTAGAGGACTGGAGCACATGACTTATGAAGAGAGACTGAAGGAACTGGGCTTATTTAGCCTGCAGAAGAGAAGACTAAGGGGGGATTTGATAGCAACCTTCAACTACTTGAAGGGGTGCTCCAAGGAGGAGGGAGCTAGGCTGTTCTCAGTGGTGACGGAGGACAGAACAAGGAGCAATGGTTTGAAGTTGCAGTTGCGGAAGTCGAGGCTGGATATTAGAAAAAACTTTCTGACTAGGAGAGTGGTGAAGTATTGGAATGGGTTACCTAGGGAGGTGGTAGAATCTCCATCTTTAGAGCTATTTAAGGTCCGGCTAGACCGCACCCTGGCTGGGATTATTTAGGGAAAATGGTCCTGCCTTTAGCAGGGGGTTGGACTAGATGACCTCGTGAGGTCCCTTCCAACCTTTTGATTCTATGATTCTATGATTTTATGCCTTAATGCCCACACACTGCTTTGTAACTGTACCCATTCAAATAGTCCAAAAGTGCACATCTCCTCCTAACGGGGCTGGAGCTCAGTTGTGTACTGTTTGGGATTTCTGGGTGCTTAATAACAGAAATCAAACACTCTTGTAGCAGTAGAGATGTATAAAGCAGACTTGAATACAGACTGTCCTTACAATATGTTATTAGTTAGGGAAGAGTAACTCATAAACCAAAATATTACCAGGCTATTTAGAGATTCTTCAACTGTTATACACATATCAACAACAAATAAATGAAGCATTGATAGTGTTTCTCCTGTGCCAGAAAATCCTCCTGTTTCCTTTCCTGACCTAAAGAAAGGGCAGACCTAAGGCTGTTTGGATGAATGCAGTGTGCTGTGACAGTGGATCCTTTCCAAGGCACTGCCAAGAATGTGTAATCTGACTGCAGCAGAAAATACATGTAAATATCTTCCCCTCTAGAAAAAAAGCGAGGGAGCAAAGCATCTTGATTAAGCAGCAATGCAGAGTGTATGGACAACATGAGGCAAAAGCAGTTTTCCTGTAGGTGTTAATAGGTGCCAAGACTGTCAAATGAAGTGTTTGATTTCTTATAGTAGTAAGAGCCAGTTACTGCCAAGCTTACCTAAAATTCTATCTCCATTATACTATGTGAGCTAATGTGCCTCGTGCCTTTCCCGTTTCATGGCAATGCACTGTTAGAATGGAATAGCTCTTTCTCTGTCTCAGCACAAGTCAGCATCACAACTTCCTCCACTGACGGAGCAGGCTTCTAGCATCTATCTTCTTGCTAGAGATGATGCCCCACCACTAAGTTCATTTCTGGTTCTCTTCTTCCCCAAGTGTGTTGATTCTGTGCCCTGTGCAGAGAAATGGAGAGCTCCCTGCAGTGCTAACCCTCCTGCCAGCATTTTGACTCCTCCTGCTCCAGCCTGTCATGCCTGACCCCTCTCTAGAGCTGGCATGTCATGTGTGCAAACTTATTCTGATACAAAGGCCAGGGGTGGAATTTGGATTCCTAGTTGCTGTACTAATCCAGAGTACTGGTCTCTCTCATTGGGTATCCCATCTCCTGCCGTGCTGTTAGACCATTGGCCCCTCTAGCGTGTTTATATAGCACCAGAAGTGTGCTTAATGCTTTATAGATGGCGAGAATTCAAGGTACCTGCCTGAACATTTGAAACCTACATTCGATACTATACAGACAAAGGGGTTGGAGGGGCTGTGCCATAGAAGCCCAGTGGTGCAGCTATGGGTATGGCAGCCACTTGTGTTTTGTGTTTGTGATTGAGGGGGCCCAACAGATCGACACCTTGTATTCCAGGTGGGGGGGAAGCACAGGTTCTGAAGGGAAGGGCAGCCCTTCCCCCAGTAGAACAGGGAAGAATACTTTCCTCAGGCTTCTGATGCAAAGTGTCAGCGCTATCCCAGGCCCGTTACGAGTGAGTGGAGCACCACGATGCACTCCGATTCTCAAGGGGGTATCAAAAGGAATACTCTGACCCTGGGCCAGGATTGGCAGCACTTACTTCCTGGCCACAGGGCAGCTGGTCCCTATGGAAAGGAATGGGGCGGGACTTAGTCCTCGAGACTGCTCGTTGGGATGGAAAATGGCAGAGAAGATGGATGAACCTATGTTATTGTGGCCCCTTTTTGACCCGAGCAGCTGTAGTCAAAGTTTGGGGCCCTGTGGTGTTTCAGCTGGGAGTAGAAATCTGTGGTTGTCCAGTAGTTCTTTGGTGCAATTTTGTTTGTTTACAGAGAATGCACAAAGCCTGCTGCCTCCAAACACAAAAGGAATCAGATATCTTTTCAGCCTGCACCTCAGCCCAAAAACCTCTCCAGGATTTTTCCAGGATCAGCCATCCACTCTTAGCTGAGCCTCCAAGCTGTCTCGCTCCATCAGTCTGTTGATGTCTGACGTCAGTTTCTGAGATGGCATTCTCCCTCTGCACGCAAACACACCCCCTTCAGTACTCAGCCAAGGGCGCCTGGTGGGTTGACACACACTTCTTGTCTTAGGTGGGGCTTATGCTTGCAGTTATATGAGTGAGTTCACACGTACTAATCTCAATGGGGTTCTAAATCAACCTATAACCTCATAACATTAATTTCTAGCATCCATTGCCATTGCTGTTCAGGGCTCCCAATATGAAAACTCTACATCAGACCACTCAGCTTCACATAATGGCCCTTGGGGTGTATCATAAACAGATAAGAAAAGTTAATAGCACAGAAGTACTTTATATCTCCTTTGACTGTAAAGGGTTAACAAGTTCAGTAAGCCTGGCTGTCACCTGACCAGAGGACCAATCAGGGGACAGGATACTTTCAAATCTTGAGGGAGGAAAAGTTTCTGTATGTGCTGTAGGTTTGGTTGTTAGTTCACTCTGGGGATCGGAGGACCAGGACGCTGCAACCAGGTTCTCTCCAATCTCCTGATACAGGCTCTTATAAGTTCAAATAGTGCGTACTAGATAGATAAAATGGCGAGTTGGCTTATGTTTGTTTTCTTTTGCAAATGCTGCATTGGTGGATGGGTTCAAATTTGTAATTTCTGAAAGGATAATGTATTTTTTTGAATACTTTAGGTGGAGGGTTAATTCCCATGTCTATGCTGAAACCCTGCTACCTATTCCATTTTTAAAATTTACCAAAATAATTTTATCTGTTTTTCTCTCTTTAGATTAAAGTGTGTTCTTGTTAAGAACCTGATTGTTTTATGCTGGTGAGACCCCAGGATCGGGTCTGGTTCACCAGGGAATTAGGTGGGGAGAAGGGACGGAGGGGGAGAGAGGTTAATTCTCTCTGGTCAGTACTGTCATCTGCTCAGGGAGGTCTGGAGAGGGAGACGGAAGGAGGTACAGTAAGGTGAATTGCTCTCTGTTTAAAGATTCAAGAGTTGCAATCACATATCTTTTCCAGGTAAACCCTAGGGGGAGTCTGCCGAGAGCAGTCACGGTGGGGAAAGGGTTTTACTTTCCTTGTGTTGAGATCGCAGAGGGTCTGGTCGGAGTCCATAGGCAAGGTTATGGGGGACCGAGTGTACCAGGCACTGGAATTCCTGGTTGGTGGCAGCGCTGCAGGTTCTAAGCTGGTAATTAGCTTAGAGGAATTCATGCTGGTACCCCATCTTTTTGGATGCTAAGGTTCAGGGTGGGGAATTGTACCATGACATGGTAGGCAGCGTGTGGGATAAGATAGAATCCAAAAGCCAGTGAGGTTTTTATTTCTCTCCCTGCTAGCTGTCTGCAGGCAGACTGAGAGGTTTGGGTAGAGAAGCAAAAGCCAGTAGGATTTTTTCTTTCTCTTTCTCTGCTAGCTGTGTATAAAGCAGGCTAGAGGAGATTGTTTTAAAAGCAAAGGTCTGCAAGTTTTTTGGTCTCTCCCTTCTGAGTACTCTGAAGGCAGAGGCACTAGGGTTTAACAAGGATCTTTGTTAAACAAAGGGACTCCAGTTGTGAGTCACCATACACCAGCAAAACACATTTGCAAATAAATGTGTTTTTTTTTCTTTCTAACTCTGTCGGGAATAGCTAGGTAGAAGGAGTTAAAAAAAAAAAAAGATTCTGTTGCTAAGCAACCCGAAGAAGGCAACAGAGAAGCAGCATTTCAGGCAGTAAACACCAGAGGGCACCCCAACACAAGAAAGCAGGAACTATGACTACCAAGGATGCCCTGAAACAGGAATGAGCGAGACTGGAGGCAGAGGAACAAATCAAAGACGCAGACCACAGGTGAGATATGGAAAAAAAACTACAAGAAATGGAGCTGAGAGAAAGAGAGGCCGCCCACAGGAGAGAGCTGGAGATAAAAGAGAAAGAGTTGGAACTCCAGAGGGAGGCCCACCGGCAGGCCCTGGAATTAGCGCAGGCTAGGCAGCATGCTCCAGCCAACCCTAAGAACCCTTCGCCAGTTATTTTTCCATATCCCAAGAGATTTCCCACCTGCAAGGCAGGTGATGATGCTGAAGCCTTCTTAGAGAATTTTGAAAGAGCCTGCCTTGGGTACAACATCCCTGAAGCCCAGTACATGATAGAACTGAGGCCACAGCTCAGTGGACCCTTAGCAGAGGTGGCGGCTGAAATGCCTAAGGAGAACATGAACGACTATAAACTTTTTCAAACCAAGGCCAGATACAGAATGGGGATAACACCTGAACATGCCCGTCGGTGGTTCAGAGCCCTAGAATGGAAACCAGATGTGTCATTTCCCTGACACGCCTATCACATTGAAAAGAATTATGATGCCTGGATATCAGGAGCCAATGTTAAATCTCTGGACGACATACACCTCCTAATACAATTGGAGCAGTTCTTAGAGGGTGTTCCGGAAGAAATAGAAAGGTACATCCTAGATGGGAAGCCCAAAATTGTAACTGAGGCAGGGGAGATTGGAACCAGATGGGTGGAAGTGGCAGAAAAGAAAAGAGCTACTATCAAGGGGAGCAAATATCACAGAGGTCACACCAACAATAAAACTTATACCAGAGGGCAACCCAGAACCCCACCTACAACCCAAGAAAAGCTGCCAACTCCCTATTCTCTCACTTCACCAATCTCCAGTAACCCACCTCGGCCCAGTGACCAGTCAGCTGGGCGATGCTTCAAATGTAATGAACTGGGACATATAAAGGCCAGCTGCCCCAAGAACCCCAACCGAGTGCAGTTCATTTTATCTCCATCACTCCAAAGATCCCCAGACCCAGATGCCTCTCAAATACCTTCGGAGCGAAGGGAAATTCTGAGAGTGGGTGGAAAGAAGGTTATCGTGTGGAGAGAACACGGGGGCACAAGTGTCAGCTATCCACCATCTTCATGGAACCACCAATTCATCACCCAAAGGCCCAGTGACAATTTACCCCTTCATTCACCAATCTGTAAAACCTTGCCTACACTAACTTGCCTGGTCCAGTACAAAGGTGGTCAGGAATGTTTGGACTTTTGCGCTATGACCAATTATTCATCCCCATGCTACTGGGGGAAGACTTGGCCATCAGGTGAGGCAGGCCAACGAGAGTGGGATAGGTTACATGCAGCAAGCCAGGCAAGTTCCAGCTCCATTCCTGTTCCTGAGCTCCACATGGGGCCACGTCTGTGTTTACCAAGACCACAGAGGTAGTGGACCCGATTTCCCTGCCACGACTGCCAACAACCACAGTATTTCAGTCCCAGACCCGGACCTTGGAAACGCAACCAGCACCAGAACTATTGCCAGCACTGATGCAGCGCTTGCAAACCCATCTTCAACCCCAACGCCAGACGGGGCAGCCAGTGAGCCTGAACTGGCAGAAGCAGCAGACAACCAGACCCAAGGCCAGCCAGAGACTGAAACACCACTGGTGCACCACGGGGAGCGGTTCACCAGCCCGAAACAACCATCCCTTACATCGTTCCCGAAAGACCAGCCCAGTCCACAGTCTAAGAGGACTGGTGTCTCCAGCCTCCAGGAAACAGTTCCCAGACTGAGCAGGAAGCAGATGACAGCCTTCAGAAAGCCTTGGCGTGGCACGGTGCACCCCACACCTTCTCAGCTCTTCTAACCAATCTCGGTTTGTTATAGTACAAGGACTTTTATATAGGAGACTCTTTCTGGTGGACACCGGCAAGAATGGCATCCACCAAAAACAGTGGGTGTACCAACTAATAACTGTGAAAAGCTCTTAAGCTTTAGTCCATGATATCCCAGTGGCCATGCTTGATGAACAGACCAAAGACAAGTGGGGAAGTCCTTCCTGGAGATGGATGGGCAAGGATGTTTCCAAGGTATTCGGTCTTGTGAGGTCTGCCAACAAGTGGGAAGCCCCAAGCCAGGTCAGGCTCCTCCCAAGCACTACCCATTATTCAGCCAAGAGCTGTGGAATAATATCTGGGTCCTTCACCAAGAAAGACGCCCAGAGGAAAGCCGTACGTACTGACTTCATGGACTGTACCAGGATGGCCAGGAACAGTAGCTCTAGGCAACACTAGGACAAAGCAGGTGTGCCAGGCCAACCTAAAACGAATTTTTGCCAGAGGGATAGGATTGCCCTCCGATATCCTTACGGATCGAGGGACAAATTACTGGCAGGGACCAATGAAGAACTGGTGGGAACTATGGGTGATGCACTTGTTGCCACCCCATACCACCAATCAACCAATGGCCGGTGGAAAGTCTTTTAATGAATCTTGGGGGCCATGATCCGTAAATTCGTGAATGAACACTCCCAATGACTGACTATGTTTCAGCAGTTGTCCTTGCTACAGCTGTACCACATCCCATTAGGGTTCTCACCATTTGAGCTTGTGTTATGGCACTGGGTAAGGTGTCATTAGGCTGGTGAAGCAGGCAATGGGAGGGTTTACGCCTCTCCAGGGACTAATATTCTGAACTTGTAAGACACCTTACAAGCACCCTCCGACACTCTTTAGCCCTTGCGAAAGAGAACCTTAAGATGCTCAGGAAGAGCAAAAGGGAGATCATGAGAGGTGTCCTTCAGAGGCGGTAGACGGTTATGGTCTTTAAAGGCGCACAGGCCATAAATGGAAGCATCATGGGCATTCACGGTCAAGAGTGCCCGGAGCTGTTAACTACCTCATACATTTCCCAATTCCCCTAAAGCCAGAATGTATCATGTTATCCTCTCAAGCCTTTTATTCAAGAGACTAAGGTTTGTCAGTTTACAGGCCCAGGAGGAGATGATGCTAAGTGGGCGGACGGTACCACGGATGTGGCATTACGATATGGGAAAAGTAACGATGGCATGAGAGGTGCCCTCCCACAACCGTAAAAGGTCTGCATGTGGCAACAGATCAAGAAGTCTGATTGCCACTCCTCTGTGAAAGTTCCCAACATCAAGCTGAATCCCCAATGGAAATTTGATTACATACATTAGTGGCATCATTTAAGGGAGATGGTATTGATTTATAAAGTTCTAGGGAGAAATCACTGCCAGTGGCTTCCACACTGTCAGCGATTTGGGGGGGCGTGTCATAAAACAGATAAGAAAGTAATTAGCACAAAAGTACTTTATATCTTTTTTGCTGTAATGGGTTGTTAACAAAGTTCAGTAAGCCTTGGCTGTCACCTGCTGGACCAATTCAGGAGGACAGGATTATTTATTATATCCCACAAAAAAAAATCTTGAGGAGGGAAGTTTCTTGTGTGCGCTGTATAGTTTTTTGTGTTTGTTCACTCTGGGGGCTCAGAAGGCCAGACGTGACAACCAGGTTTCTCTCCAATCTCATCGATTACAGCGCTTCTTTATAGTTCCAAATAGTGAGTTACTAGATAAGATAAGCGGTTTAGGCTTATGATTGTTTTCTTTATTGCAAATTGATAGCATTTGGGGAAGGAGTTCCAAATTGTATTATAAACTGCTGAAGGATTTTCATTTGTACTTTGATACTAGGCTGGGGGGTATAATACAACCCAAGTCCTTAGCCAAAAAAAACCCTGTACCTATTCCATTTTAAATTTACAAAGATAATTTTTACTGTTTTTCTCTCTTTAATTAAAAGTTTCTTGTTTAAGAACCTGATTGTGTTTTTTATTCTGGTGATACCCCAGGAGACAGAGTCTGGATTTGCCAGGGAATTGGTGGGGAGAAAGGAGGGAAGGGGGAGAGAGAGGCTAATTCTCTCTGTGTCAGGATTACTTTTTCTCTCTCAGGGAGAGTCTGGGAGGGGGAGAGAAAAGGAGGCGGGAAGGTGAATTGTCCTCTCTGTTTAAAGATTCAAAGAGTTTTGAATCACAGTAATCTTCCAGGGTAACCCAGGGAGGGGAAGTCTGGGAGAGGCAACGGTGAGGGAAAGGGTTTACTTTCCTTGTGTTGAGATCCAGAGGGTCTGGGTCTTGGGGGTCCCTAGGCAAGGTTTTGGGGGGACCAGAGTGTACCAGGCACTGGAATTCCTGGTTAGTGGCAGCGCTACAGGTTCTAAGCTGGTAATTAGCTTAGAGGAATTCATGCTGGTACCCCATCTTTTTGGACGCTAAGATTCAGAGTGGGGAATTGTACCATGACAGGGTGACATGCTGCATCTAGGGCACAGCACATCCCCAGTAGCCAGGCTGCACATAGGGTGTGTGGGGACAATGCCAACCGAACACACAGGAGCAAATTCTGTGGTACCTTCATGGGACTGCATGGAGTGTAATAAGCCCTGAGTTCGGCCCCAGGACGTGAGTGAGTCACCAGCCCCCATTATGTCATGAGGTGCAGCTGGGGAGGGCGAGAAAGTTCTGTCCAGTCTCTGCCTATGGGCTTGGAGCCACGCAGCCAGAAGCACTGAGCATTTCTGCTGACTAGGTCGTAGTGCCGGGTGTACTGGGAAAAGTGAGACCACTGTGAAGAGACCAGTGCATTCACTGTGCTTGTGCTCCTGCAATTGATGCTTTACAAAGGGCACATTGTCGTGCCAGTGTAAATAACACAACGAAAGCATCAGGCTGACGACGCCATGCAGGGGTGGCTCTATATATTCTGCTGCCCCAAGCATGGCAGGCAGGCTGCCTTCGGCGGCTTGCCTGCTGGAGGTCCCTATCCTGCGGATTCGGCGGCACGCTGGCGGAAGGTCCGTCGAAGCTGCGGGATCAGTGGACCCTCCGCAGGCGTGCCGCCAAAGGCAACCTGCCTGCTGCCCTTGCAGCGAGCAGCAGAGCGCCCCCCGTGGCTTGCTACCCCAGGCACACACTTGGCGAGCTGGTGCCTGGAGCTGCCCCTGAGTGTATGTGTGTGAATCTGTCCCTGCTGTGTAGTGTGCAGCCCATCACACCCACAGCTTAGACTTCTCAGCAGGCAGAAGAGCATCTTACTCACGCATGTGCATCTTTGGGTTCTGTTTGGGGGTGGATTCCTTTGAGCCCCTAAATGTTGTTTTCTTGCCATTCTGGCCTGTGAGGAGCTGAGAACCTGTGACCTGCACATCCTGATGGTGCGATGGCACCTTGCTGCTCTCAGCCACTTCTCGAAGACCTGATGGGAGGCTTCTCTGCCCCTCCCACAGTCCTACTGGTGGATGGTCCCACTCCTATGCGGTATCTGTTAAATCAATAGGGGACAATGCTATGGGCCCAATGTCAGCAATATGCTATTGGTGCACAGTTACGCGTCTTCCTCATCTAGTCCCTCTGGGCTCATAACCCTGTAGGAGAGATTGGCACGTCAGTGAGCTGGACACCCCAGGAATGGGCTGGTTGCCCTGGGCATAAGCTGATTGTCTCTCAGGGGCTGGATACCCCAGGGCTGTGCCTGGCTGTGCACTGGTGGTATTAAGGGAGGAATAAAGCAGCTCATCTTAGATTGCTGGTATTTTTTTTCAAAGATGCTGTTTGTATTGATAGATTTTTGGATGATGCTCTAGCAAAAAAAATCAATGTCCCACTGATTGTACCAGGAAGGGCAGTCGATGGGTGAAAAAGCTGCAGCAAGCGTATTGGGAAATAGATTTTTCTGCCCTCCAGACATTAGCTTGAAATTCTTTGAAATGAGGGGAAAACAATCTGTGTCAGAAATGAAAAATTAAGGAGGTTAATAAGTGGCTCCTTCTCCCCTTTTTATTTTTGTTTTCCAGGATGTCCTTAGACTTGTATGGGGGGCCTTGGCCAGTGAGCTCCATTCACAGGCCGTGCTTTGCCCCCCTGCCTCCTACTGCTCTCACGCCCTCAGTCTGGGAGGACAGAATTTCAGTGTGTATAACTGTAGATGTGTCACCTGTAGAAATATAAATTCCTCGGTGTCCCCCAGACTAAGTGCTAGGGCCATAGCTAGGGTGTGTACCCATGACTACGCAACAGCAGATACACCTGCATGCGCACATTGGTAGTAGGTGTGGGGCAAATGGGTCTGTTAGTTTGTCTGTTGTTGAAGACACCAGGTTGTTGCAGCTTTCAAAGGGCGGCTGCTTGACTGAGGTTATTTGCTGTAGGGCATGAATGAGCAATTATTTAAGGTCATCCTAGGGGAAAAGCAGCATAAAGTGTCTGTGAGCTCCTTAGTCCATAAGAAAATGTTCATACTCAATTGACACACATGCACACAAATTCACAACCCCCCACCTATCCACCCAGGGCAGTTTGCTCAACTTCTAAACAATGAGTGCCCAGAGTCTGTTGAGCTCTCTCTTGGTTATCAGCTCTCAGAGGGAAAAGCAGAGCAGGAAATTTCATGCTGTTGTTTTTCTGCTTTGGATAATTGTCTGTGCCTCAGCCTTTCCAAATAAAATGCCTCTCTCTGTCTTTCTTTCCTGTGGGACCATTTGTTCCCAGTCCCTTGGGTGGTCTTTTTATGCCGCTTTTTATCCACTCTGTGCTAGGCTTATAGGCATGTCTCCAGAGAGTTGGAAAACCTCTGCTTGCTCTACCCTGCTGCAGAGAGAAACAGAGCCTCATCCAGATGAAATTAGAAAAGGGAAGAAAGTGAAGAGAGCTTAAATAATGAGAGGATTTTTCATCCCCACTGAGCGGGGGGTTTGGTTTCTACCTGCTCCTGGCAGCTGCCTGAACGAGATCCACACCACAGAGCCATGCATCCACTGGACAGCAAGCACGTTGTTGTCTCTGCAGAATTACCATTCTAGGCCGCCTGAGCCTGCTAACATGGTCACACACCCATCTGTACTGGGCAGGGCTATGTGAACAGGACTTGCCACTTTCTAATACTGACTACACTATTAACGGAAAGTCGGAGATGGGAAAGGCTTGTTGGGTCCCGCCTAGTGAAGAGAGAGCTATCCATGCTGGATAATTTATTCCCTGAGACTCAGTGGGAACCTAGGTCAGCCCATGGGCTTTTCGAAAACTTTGGCCAGGCATATTGTACAAAGTTTTGCCAGCACAGAAAAACGTTAGTTACGGGTATGAAAAAAATCACCTCCCTAACTCACAGAGCTATGCTAGCAAAATCCCTGCTGCAGACACAGCTTCTACCAGCACGAGACTCCTGTTCCAGTGTGGTTGTCTGGGGAGGTGGTTTGACTGTACCAGCAGAAGAACAGCTGTGTCTCCACTGGAGGGCTTTTCTGGTGTAGCTATGTGCATAGACTGTCACTTACACTGCGATTCACTGTTTGCCATTCACTATTCCTGTGCAGCTGTGTGAGATCGATTGGTCATTTAAGTCGCTTGGCATTTATTCTGCTCCCTGAATGGAAGAGTGAAACTTCTGTGGCCAGGAGAAAGGAAATCAGAGATTTGAAGATGGACATATTTGCCACGAGCCTTTGTGTGGCCAATCGTCTCAAGAGTGTCCCATAGTTCCCCTCGCCCCAGAGGACACTCTGATCCTAAACAGTGAATGATTTGAGTCAGCTGTGAGTCCCCTTATTACGTCTCTAAGCTCTTTAGGGCACGGTGAAGAGACTTGTGCTTTTTAGTTCTGGAGGTCCCTAGTATAGTTCTTGGTGTTGGCCAAAATGGAAGCTGTAACATGCAAATTCATGTACACATTTGGACATTTTCTGCAGGAAGCAGGAGGGAATTACAAAGTTGGCTGCTCTCTCAGTCCTGCTTCTCCTCAACACTTGTGAGTATGAAATGCTGTGCAGAAGATTGTTTGTGATTTGTGCGTGATGTGTCCATCCATTGTCCTGACACTTTTTGAAAGAGAGGTGAGTAGTGAAATTCCCGAAAATCAGTGGAGAATTTTTGTTTGCACAAAACTCTGTCTATATTATAAATGTATCTGCCCTTACTGTCTCTCAGCTCTTCCCCTGTGACTCAGAGAAGTAAAGCCCTGGGTATGTAGAAGACAGCAAACTGACTAATTAGTTTCCAGAGTAGTCGGGGGAGAGAAAAGGGGGGAGGGAGCCGTGATTCTTCTGCATTCATCCTCCTATTCTGCAGGCATGCTGGAGCCTCTCTTCTTCCAGGAAAGGTTCTGTGAGTGGGTGTGAGAAGTGGGCAGTAGGCAGAAAGGAGCAGCTCTCTTCATGGCATGCTTCCCTTGGGCCAGGTGCATTTCCAAGGAGAACCCTTGGAATCCCGGCACTCCAGCCCTAGAGCGATGTGTGTGCATGGCGCAGGTAGCTGGCCAACTGTCCCCTGCCCCCCGGTCTGCAAACCCCTCTTACAAGGGAAAGGGGTTCTGGCAGGGCGGGGCTCCTCCAGCAGCTGTACAGCCCTCTGTGTAGACACCCCACCCCACCTAGGAGGCCGTGCCATAGCCCCCCTCTCTGTGGGCAGGTTTCTCACAGGGGAGAAGCATGCGGTACCTGGCACTTTGTTTTCAAAGGACTCAAGCATGTTCTTTCTTTTCAGCCACCCCTCCCCCTAGAAATAGGCTAATTCCAGGCCCAGGGGCTCACAACACCCTCCGCTGCCTTGCTGTGCTTCTGAAAGTCTCCCAGCTGGTTTCCAGGGTAAGCACGGCCTGTGGCGATGCCCTCAGCCAGCCCTTGAAGGACCTTTCTGGGCACCAGGGAAATGGCAGTAGTGGGCCGTGCTTTTAGGATCTGAGGAGAGGTGGCAGCAGGAGTGATGGGAGGGGCTGCATGCTGACACCCACTGCTTTTATGATGAGGGAAGCAGCCCACTGCCTACTGAGAGGCAGGCAGGGCTCGGGGCCTTGCTGCTGTCTGGCAATCAGACAGTCTTTGGCCTTGCAGGGCTGGATTGTCATGAGTTCAGCATGGTGGGTGCTGGCCATCAAAATCTGTCTCTCTATCGATCTGTCAGTTGGCTTGTGGGTTCTCGTCCTGATAAGCCACTGATGAAGGAGAGAAGGAACAAAGGCAGAAGCAGACCGGAAAGGACTGGTCATTACTGTGTCACATAATCACCTGTAGGCTTGGGGACAGGATGCAAAACAAATGTGTCTCGCAGTTATTCGGTGCTCTGCGTCAGAGACATGGAATGCCTTGCTCTGTGTTTCACCTGCAACAGCTGAAGGCATCGCTAATGCCTGAGAGAGACAGGGAGGTGCACTGCTGACCTTGCTTTGGCTTGGTGTGAAATCACCCTTCGCTGCAGAGGGCAGCATGAAAACCTGAACTCAGCCTTAACAGTGTGTGTGACCAGGTCCCTGCCTCTGTGGTTCTGATTTAAGAGAAAGTTCAGCCAGTGAGTGTACCAAAGCATGGGCAGGATGGTGGGCAAGCGGGATTAGGTCATACAGCTGGGAATTCATTGAAAGTGTATTTAAAAGTATAAATATGTAAAAGAATAGGAACACGCTTTCCCCAAGAGTCCCTCAGCGTAGGCTGCTGATTGCTTCCGTCACGGCGGAGATGGGTCCCAGGGAAGGAGCTGAAAGAGGAGATGGTGGTGACTTTGCAGGATAGTGTGAGAGGAGTGATCCATGTGTGAAGGGCAGCATGCAGCAAAGAATACAGATAGCTCGGGGGAAGCTGCCAAATGGGTGACCGAGGTCGTGTATACCATGTGTGCAGAGATGGTGTCCGTGTGCTAGATAATTGAGGACTGTGTCACAGGTCTCTGGCCCCTGTCGCCTGCCCACTAATTCATCTCCCTGGGACATTCTGTAAAACAACAGGGACTAGCCCTGTAAACAGAGAGGTCACCTGTTTGCAGGCAAGTTGGTCCCTATTTGTCTACAGTAACAGAGCACTTGGAACTCATTCGTGTTAATGCAGGATATGGTGTGTGCCTGGGACACCAGAATCAGGCATGTTGTTTGGAGTGGGTGAAGTGGGAAGAGGAATCAGCATTTTTGCAAGACTTGCCAAACATGTTGCCTTTGATCCTCCATCCCCTCAAAAAATATTAGCTCTGGCCCTCCTCAAAGGGGCACAGACACATAAGTATTAGACTCTCTGACCACATGGGATTGCGAGCAAAGCACCTCTCCCTTCTGTGCCTTCATTCGTCAACTGATCTGCTCTGCTCTTGCCCTAACGAGTTTGGGACCAAGCCACCCTAGAGATCACTGCTTTTCAGCAGGAATGCTTAAGCAAACAAGCCCTGGTTTAAAAGGAGGTGTCTGCAGGCAAGGTGTTCTCTGAAGAGCTCCCTCTCTGCCCTGGTCCTGGGTAAATTGGCTTTGTTTCCCTGCCACAGACCTCATCTCATGTTAGTGAGGGGGGTGTGTGCACAAATATGGGCCTTTGGCTCCTCGCAATGGTGAGCTGACTGGCTTTGGAAGGGAAGGGGACACCTCAGCTACTCTTCGTCCCTTTGCGGATCTCCTTTCTAGCTCTCTCTTCTCCTCTTGCTGACTTGTCTGACCCTGGTTTGTTTAACTGCACATGGGGTGTCGAGGGAATTTGTATAGAGGGTGCTCACGGGCTCTCTTCCATGCAACACAGCATTGTTCAGAGCTCCGAGGTAGGAAGCAGACACCTCTCATCACTCAAAGCAGCTCTCACTCCTGCTGGGAAAGTTTCTAGCTGGGATCCAGTTAGTCACCAGAGTCCATTTGGTTACCATTGCAGCCTTCCACGCTGAAACCTAGTAAGTAAGTGTCTGTTGCCTTGTGTCCAGCTTTCAGGAGGAGCCTGGCTGGAGGTGGAGAAATCCCGTGAGATTCAGGTTTGAATGTGGACACTTGGATTATGTTGGTGAGCACACTCGGTCTCTTTCTTCAGCAACCCAGGGTGCTCCCTCCCTCGTGGGGGCATGGCCTGAGCATGCGTCTCCAGGCACTGTCGCCATTGCACCTTGAGACTGATTGGCCCCACCCAGTCAGTTGCCCTCCCCCCATTTGTCCATGCACCTCAGTCTTGCCATATCCCCTCCCTCCACTCTAGTATGGGACCTCTGTGCATTGCAGGAGCAGCCAGAGGCCCCACAGGAAGGGCCCCGTTCTGCTGGGTACTGCACAGACACATGGAAAGATGTCGCCCCTGCCCCAAAGACCTTACAATGCATTGAACGGTGACTGCTGGTCATGCCAAGCCAGCAAGGGTTTAGTGCTGTATGTGAACTGCTTGGAACATGGGGATCCGGAAGTCAGCTCCCAGCTCCTCTGCCCAAGGAGGATTTGGACTGTGTTTTAATAAACACTTTTTTTTAGCATTTGACTCGCAGAGCCCAGGTGAGTGTCCCTTGCCAGCCCCCAGCGCTAGCACAAGTTGCAGCTCCTCAGGGTGTGCAGCTGCCTGCCCCTCCATATCCAAACAGGATGAAGCAGAGAACTAGCCACCCTGGCTTGCAGCTGAGCTGCTATGCACTGAGTGCCGGTACATCTCCATCAGCATTACAGCTTGAGCCAAGATTTATTGGTAGGGCCCCTCAGGAGCGAGATGGTGGTGGTGGGGATGGCCTGGTTTTATTGTAGGATTTAATATCTCCTGTTGCATTTATTTGGAAGTGTGCTGATTAATGACATAATAGAACTGAACCCATTATTCTTACATGTAATGAAGAGTTGTGACTAAAAGTTAACGGACCATTTACCACCTTCTGGAGACTCTCTGCAGCTGCATTTCCACAGCTGCATCCATTTCAGTAAATACACTGAATATTGGCTTATTGCTGCAGCTCCCTGCTGTACTCAGAGCAGGGGGCAGTGGGATCCCAGAGACGACCGAAGCACCTATCCTGCAGCTCCCCCACCCCGAGCTGCTGAGAGGAGATGGAGTGAGTCTGGGTCGCACCTTTGGGGCTGCCTGGGTGGAGTGTGGCTCCAGGTGAGCCAGTATTTGTCACAGGTCCGTTCCCCGATGATACCTTTGGCTGAGGTGCCTTGCACGGGGAGCCCCTCCATAGTGTGTCGGAGAGCAGCCAATGTGGGCAGTGGGCCGGGCAGCAGCTACACCCTAAAACCTGGACTGAAGGGAGGCTGCCAGCAGAACATGCAATCGCTGGGAATCTGGGCTCAGGCCAAGAGCTGTAGGCTGGCACTGAGGAGTAGGGTGACCCCTTTGGCTGACAGGATGAATAAGCCTCCTGGGTCCCAAAGAGAAGGTCATTATGCAGGTGACTTTGTAAAGAGTGGGAGTCCCCTCCTCCTATGAACCAGGGGCCTCTGCAGAGACTCCTGTTCAGCTTTTCTGTGGGCTGAACCATACTCCATTTCTCTGCTCACTACTGCTCTCGGAATGGGAACTGCAGGAGCTTTGGTTGGAAGGCCAGGCAGTTTCACTGCAGCTGCTGTAACGACCTCCATATCCCTTGTTGAAATGCTGCTCTGCATTTTCCCACAGCAAACACTGCTCACTGACAGGGCGGCTCCAGGCCCCAGCACGCCAAGCGTGTGCTTGGGGTGGCGAGCCGCGGGGGGCGCTCTGCCGGCGCCGCGAGGGTGGCAGGCAGGCTGCCTAGAGCTGCCCCTGCTCACTGAATGACTGTAGGTATCACTGTGCCTCCAATGCAGTGAAGATGAGGGACTAGTTTCTCTTTCTCTGGAAGTGCATGGACATGCCAGTCCCCAAAGCTGCGTTCGCTAGGAGTGATGAGATCACGTCAGGGCAGATGCTCTGGTTCACAGTAAGATGGTGCTTTATTTTGTTCCATGCACATTCCTGCGGCTGTTCCATCAGGGACAGTGTTCATCTCCTCCATGCCCAAGCACGTACATGCGCCATCTCCCCAGTCGGTACGACTCTGCCACTCATCCACGAGGTTTCACATGCCCCTGAAAGCTGCAGAGAGCTGGGGATGTGGCAACGTGGAGGGATGAGACAGGCTCTGCCCCTCTGACAGGGATGGGCCCAAGAACTGTGCTGTCGAGGGTTCATTACGCTTTCTCATGTGATTTAGGAGAGGCCAGTGGTTTGCTCAAGGATGCCTGGGCTTGCAGTACCAGTGTGCAGAGCTGGGACCGGGACTTCCATAGCTGAGTGTCAGGAAGGCCCTTCTTTTCGCCACTTTCCCTTGTTATTCCCGAAGTGCCTGTATTTCAAATACTAGAAACCCACTTGTTTGTGCTGCTTTGCTGCGACAGTTTCATGTGTGATTGCTGTAACTGTACATGCAGACATGGTGTTGGTTTGTGCAGTCAGACCTGAGGGCATGTTAACTAGCAATAAGAAATGCCCAAGTTTCTCCTCCAGCCTTTAAAATCAGGACCCAAATGCAGCAGAGCCATGTGTGCTGCAGGATTGGGATGACTGCGCTCAGGAGCCTGCCCCACTCATCTGAATGTTGAGGCATTGGCATGAATAACCCAGAGGGGGAGACACATTTTTCTGTCCTGTCACCTGAGTCAGGTGAGTTGCACAGATGTAAGTGAAGATAGGATTTGGCCCATTCACTTTTTAAGATGGATCTAATTAAGAGAAGGTGTGTGGTACCCGGATTTCACCAGGGCTATTTATTGCATTAACTAGGAGGCACAGGCAATGGCCACTTCACTTGTCCCCATCTGCATGAAACTTTATCATTTGATACATTCTCTTTATTTTAGCTTCATAGAAGTGAAGAAGAAAATCTCTGATGGTAACTGTGAGATAGTAGGGGACAGCAAAGGACATATGGGTATGTAAGGGAAGCAGATGGCCTATCTGACTAAACCACATCATATAAGTTTATGAGTCAGGCAGGTGCTCTTTCCTGCTGTTTTATAGTGATGTCTTAAGGATTTCCCTTTTGATATATGAGGAAGAATCGTCAGCCGAGGCCTTCTCTATCAGAGGCTAATCCCAAAGTAAATCACTCTAAAGCAGCAGGAGAGAGGGCTAGCACGGCACCCACTAAACAGATATTCTTTTGCTATAAATCATCAGTCATGTTCTTAAGAGATTATGCTGGAAAAAGCAAACAATATAGAAAGGTCAAATACAAATAGTAAAAATGAAATAGTTTGTTACCTCTCTCTTTCTGCTCGCAGAGGAGAGACTGCTTGGCCCTGGAGCAGGAGAGCAGGCAACTCTTCCATCACAGCAGAGCTCAGGCCGGGTCAGTGAAGGAAGATTTTCACT
The DNA here is from genome assembly GCF_003597395.2 of Chelonoidis abingdonii. Classification (NCBI taxonomy): domain Eukaryota; kingdom Metazoa; phylum Chordata; order Testudines; family Testudinidae; genus Chelonoidis; species Chelonoidis abingdonii. Next base: position 1,225,588 of record NC_133790.1, read on the forward strand.
CAGGACCAAACTACACGAACCCAGGGGGTGGCTGCCTTTACTGCACGTGCAGATGTGTGTGTTGGGAGAGGAGCTTTCACTCTCTTAGTCTGCCCTCTCCTGCCCCTCAGTCCTCTACATCTGACATCACAGCTGATACGAACATAAGAGCGGCTATATTGGGTCAGACCAATGGTCCATCTAGCCCAGTATCCTGTCTGCCAACAGTGGCCAGTGCCAGATGTTTCTGGCAGTTGGAGGTTTAGGGACACCTGGAGCATGAGGTTGTGTTCCTGACCATCGTGTTTAGTAGCCATTGATGGACCTTATCTGATTCTTTGTTGAACCAAGTTGTACTTTTGACCTTCACGACATCCCCTGGCAAGTTCCACAGGTTGATTGTGTGACTGTGTTTTGGGTTCCTTTTGTTTGTTTTAAACCTGCTGCCTATTAATTTCACTGGGTGACCTGCTGGTTCTTATGTTATGTGAAGGGGTAAATAACACTTCCCTATTCACTTTCCCCACACCAGGCAAGGTCTTATAGACCTCTGTCCTATTCCGTTCCTGCCCCCACCCCCCAGTCATCTTTTGTCTAAGCTGAGCAGGCCCAGTCTTTTTAATCTCCCCACAAATGGAAACTGTTCCATACCCCTCATAATTTTTGTTGCCATTTTCTGAATCTGTTCATCTTTTTTTAGATGGATTGACCAGAACTGCCTGCTGTATTCCAGGTGTGGGTGCACCATGGATTTATATAGTGACATTATGATATTTTCTATTTTATGATCTATCCCTTTCCTAATGGTTCCTAACATTCTGTTCGCTTTTTTGATTGCTGCTGCACATTGAGCAGATGTTTTCAGAGAACTATCCGCAATGACTCCAAGATAGACCCCATCATGTTGTATGTATAGCTGGGATTATGTTTTCCAGTGTGCATTACTTTGTATTTGTCAACATGGAATTGCATCTGTCATTTTGTCACCCAGTCACCCAGTTTTGTGAGATCCCTTTGTAACTCTTCACAGTCTGCTTTGGACTTAACTATCTTGAGTCATTTTGTACTGTCTGCAACCTTTGCCGCGTCACTCTTCACCCTCATATTTCCTATTTATGAATACGTTGACCAGAACAGGTCCCGGTACAGATCCTGGGGGCATCTCGCTATTTACCTCTCTCCTTTTCGAAAACTGACCATGTATTTCTCCCTTTGTTTCCTATCTTTTAACCAGTTACTGATCCATGAGAGGACCTTCCCTCTTGTCCCATGACTGCTTACTTTGCTTAATAGCCTTTGATGAGGAACCTCATCAAAGGCTTTCTGGAAGTCCAAATACACTATAGCCACATTTGTCCACATGCCTGTTAACTATCTCACAGAATTCTAATAGATTGGTGAAGCATGATTTCCCCTTACAAAAGCTGTGTTTACTCTTCCCCAAAATACTGTGTTCATCTGTGTGCCTGACAATTCTGTTCTTTGCTATAGTTTCAATCAATTTGCCTAAGACTGAAGTTAGGCTTCTTGGCCTGTAACTGCCAGGATCACCTCTGAAGCCTTTTTAAAAAAATGGTGTTACATGAGCTATCCTCAGTTACCTGGCAGAGAGACTGATTTAAGTGATAGATTACATACCAGAATTAGTAGTTCTGCATTTTCATATCTGAGTTCCTTCAGAACTCTTTGGTGAATACCATTTGTTGCTGGTGATTTACTACTGGTTAACTTATCACTTTGTTCTAAAATCTCCTCTTTTAACACCTTGATCTGAGACAGTTCCTCTGATTTTTCACCTAAAAAGAATTGCTCAGGTGTGGGAATCTTCCCTCACATTCTCTTAATTGCGGACAGATGCAAATAATTCATTTAGCTTCTTCACTACAGCCATGTCATCCTTGAGTGCTCCTTTAGCACCTCGATCATCATAGGGACCCCCTTCCTGCTACTGATGTACTTAACTTTTTTGCTGTTAGTTTTTGTTTCCTTACTTAGTTGCTCTTCAGCGTCTTTCTTGGTCTGCCTTAGTTGTCATACTTGCAGAAACCCCAGAATGGTCAGAAACCCGCCTCTGCAGGACACCACATGCTGAGGATGGGAAAGCAGCAAGTACAAAGGAAAGTTTGAGTCGTACATGGTAATGGGGGTAGTAGGGATGCTATGTGAAACTTCCTAAGTGAGCAGCTTTGGCATCCATGTCAAGGAACAGTCACAAAGGTGGGGTGCACATGTATTTTCATGTTGTCTCTAAGGATGTAAACCTTCACTGCAGAGGATGGGTGCAGAACAGAGTTATCGACACTGTACTGTTCAGGCCCAGGTGAACCTTTGTCTCTAGGTCAGTGGTTCCAATGATGCAGCCCAGAGCGGCAGTGGCTGGAAGGTGCTGCTCTCTCATGGTTGTTCAGTGGCTTACCAAGGGAGTGGTTGGTCTGAGGCAGATGCCCAGAGCGACCCCTATGGGGAGAACTTGGTTCACTGTGAGGAGGGAGCACACGCAGGGGTTTGTGACCACAATGTAAGGATGGTCATGTGGCTGAGACCCTGGGCAAGACACTGGAGATCTGGCTTCAGTTCCCAGCTGTGCCACAGAGTCCCTGTGTGACTGCGGGTGAGTCACTGAATCTTGCCAGGCCTCAGCACCCCCTCACAGTATTCTTCCCTCCCTTTGGGGGCCTGTAATCCATTAATGTTTGTGGGGTGCTGAGACTGTGGAGATGGGGGCCACAGAGAGCGAGCGAGCGATGAGTGCTGTCAAGGAGAGCAGGCATGGTGGGGGGAGTGCATCTCATTGGCGGTGGGAATCCTGCTGTGGGGCAGCACATGGGAGGAGCTGCCCCGAGCAGCCTTGCCTTGAACATGCCTGCCTCGTGGCATCACCTGCTTGTTAATGTCAGAGGTGCTGGCATAATGTCAGAGGTGCCCTTCTCTCTCTTCCTTGATTACATTGACACTGGTCCAAAGCGCTGCTGGAGTTTACTGCTAATGCAGTCTTTACATGTGATTAGCTGCCAGCCTTTAAACGTCCCCTCTGAGAGACATTGGGGTTCTGTCTGCTCTGGCCCAGAAGCCAAGGAGAATGTTAGCTCCAGGGAGTGCAGGCAGCAGTGCCTCTCTGTGCAATAGAAAGATCGCCGCGTTTATAATTGAAATGATGTGTTTGTTGCTGCCCGCCATATGGAAGTGCCATCTGAGACCTGGGTGGTGCTGTGTCAGCCTATGGGGTGTCCTGCTGTGCTTGAGCACAGTGCTTCGTTCTGTAGGAGAGATTTATTCCTTACGTGTTAGGAGAACATGAGCCTGTACTTAGCTAGGTAGGAGCAGCAATTCCAGGCCCCACGTCTTCCTGTGAGGAAAGAGTGATTTCGTTCTGGGGAGTGTCTGTCTCCTAGCACCTCTCACTTCCCTGCAGCCATGGTCCCACTGTTTCAGCATCAGTTGGTTCTGACCCACAGTCATGTGCCATAGTTGTTTGTTCCCTTCCAAACCCTTCTGCCGTCCCCCTTCTTCTCCTGCCTTTATTACTCTGAAATTCACTGTCCCTGATGCTCTCTCAGATCCTGCTGACACATACAGACAGTGTAAGAACTGGGGCCAGGGACACTTTGGGAGGACGTCACCATGGCCCAGCCTCTGCTGCAATAATGAGGTGAAGCTCGGTTTGAGGAGGACTTCCACCTAGACCAGCCCCCAGCTGATGCATCTCCTGGACGGTTGCCATTTACACAGCTGATATGAGCTGGGGCTTATTCTGCACCCAATCCCAATGCATCTTGGCTTCCAAGTGCAGAGGTGTCTGGGTTCCTCCTATTCCTCCCTGCCTCACTCTATCAGGAGACTTGCCTCTTGCTTTGGAAATCCAGTTTTCACTTGACTGCTGGAGTGGGGCAGTGGATGGAATGTGCTTTAGAGCAACTCACTCTCTGCTACAGTTTCTCTCCCCCTTGACCTGGTACTGGCTGCTGGGGCAGAGAGGTGCTAACACAGTCTCAGGCATTTTAACTGTCCTGGGCTTCGGGACCATGTTCTGCCAAAGGCTCAAGGAACTACATCTGCATGGCCCCCCTGTGCAGGGTTCTGTTGCCTCTCTGGTCCCACCTGACCAGATGGCTCTGCTCTGCCAGGAGCCCGTTGTTTGGCCTTTTGGATAAAATGTAAATCTGTGCTTTTGGTTCTTTGTGGCCACTAGACATCCCAATGACCTTGTGCAACGGTCAGAGGTTGTTCGGGTGTAATTGAATTCTGCATTCTTAAATCCCCCTTCACTTGCAGTTGGCTATGGTATTTACCTTCACTTCCTGGCCTAATATGTTGGGGCCACAAGCGAGGTGAGGGAATATCTTTTATTGGACCAACTTCTGTTTGTGAAAGAGACAAGCTCAAGCCACAGCTCTGTGCAGCTCGAAAGCTTCTCTCTTCCACCAATGGGCATTGGTCCAATAAAAGATATTCCCTCCCCCACCTTGTCTCTACTATCCTGGGAGCAGCACACGCATAACACTATTGCAAACTCTAATATGTTGGCTAAGTCGGCTGTGTGCTGTTAAACTGTTGCCATATGATGCCCCAAAGGGGGCTGCATTTCACTGGTGGTTAAAGTGATTCCTGTACTTTATATCCCAGACTTATGTCACAGTTTCTTTGTGAATCTTACCTGGATAATGTCTGTACAGAGCTTTGTCCCTTTCATCCCAGGACCCCCAGGAGGTATCATTATTTATCTGGCTGCAGGAAGGCTTTGGAACATACCTTTGCTCTGGAGATGACATCTCCACGTGGCAGGCTGCAAGTCTGCTGTACTAGAAGAGATATTACACACACAACTGCGTTTAAAATGGGAACACCCAGCAGTGTAAATATTCCTCCACTGACAGCAGGGCGAGGCAATTCCTTCTCTCTGGCTTCACTGGGTTCCTTTCCGTCTGAAAGTTGGTGTTAAATGTATAAAAACCTCCTGCTCTCTCCCTGGGTGACCCTGACCTTCCCCACTGGCATCTAAGAACAGCATGCAGCCAAGCAGCCTGGAGCAGAGGGCAGGGAAGGGGCATCTCCATCCTCTGCGATTCCTGCCCTCTCCTTCCCGCGCTGATGATGGGGCACCATGGCTGTGCCAGAGCAGCTGGTTAGACGCTCCAGTGCTTTCTTGGCTCCCGTAGTGTCGCCTCAGATCAGTAGCAGTATCTGTACTGTCAGAACACGGGCATGCGCCTCCCTGCAATTATATTGAGGCTGTTGGCTGTCCCCAACACAGACACAGATTAGGAGCCCCAGTGTTGACATGCTGACAGGTCGGCCTTGTTCGGTATCAAGTTAAGTGTACAATTCATCAGAGCACAAATGCAGCCTACTGCTGCTGGGCTGCTTCAGTGTACACAGTTGCTAAGCAACACCACTAGGCCTGCTTCCTAAATCAGTGGTTTGAAGGTATTTCTGTGACGTGTGTCATTGCAAAGCCAGCTGGGGAAGAGGCACGTTCGGGTTTATGTCACCTGGGGCCCATCCCCCATCTCCTTCCTGGCTGTGGGGAGACCTGGCAATTCAAGCTCTGGGCGTTCAGTCCCCATGTCCGTGGCTTTGTTTCTTAGCTGCCGCCTCTCTGAACAGTATGATGAGTCGTAGCCTCGGGGGTGGGTACCCCTCTCCAGCATGGGACCTGACCTTTCACTCCCGCCTCCCAGATGCTGGCAGCTGTTGTCCAAAATGTGGCTGTGTGCCTCCAACTGCCCCTGGTCTCAGCCTTCAGAGACTGAAAGGGTGAGAAGCTCCATAGCGCACGTGCACGGGTTTGGACCAGTGCACCTGGAACTGAGGCCCGGGGGAGCAGAGTGCAACCACGCTATGCAAGTTCTGTAGCGTTCTCAATCTCTGAATCCTGCTCTCCCCTTCCTCACTCAGCTTGGCATACATCATCCCCTTTTCCCCCACAGCCTGCCACATATCTCCACGCACAAAGAACAGTTTGCATTGTGCCTTGGAGAGAACTGAGACCCTCAGATACCACCGTGTGATAAAATAACTGCTGTGTCTACGTTTTTATAATTTATTCCTTCCCCTTTCTTCTTACTACATTGTTTTTGTAGAATAGTAATGAAATAAAGCATTAGCAGTGACCCAGCTCCTATATCCAAAGTGTGCATATATCTGAGGCAGTGGGAGTTTGTTATGGTTAAGTTTCAGAACATTCACAATTCTAATGACCTGCATTCATGTGCTGGGAGTTTTCATAAGAATGGCCACACTGGGTCAGACCAATGGTCCATCTAGCCCCATGTCCTGTCTTTTGGCAGTGGCTGGTGCCAGATGCTTCAAAGGTAATGAATAGAACAGGGCAATTTATCGAGTGATTCATCTCCCGTTGTCCAGTCTCAGCTTCTGGCAGTCAGAGTTTAGGGACACCCAGGGCATGAGGCTGCACCCTGTCCAACTTGGCTAATAGCATTGATGGACTATCCTCCATGAACTTATCTTATTCTTTTTTGAACCCAGTTGTAATTTTGGCCTTTGCACCATGCCTTGGCAACAAGTTTCATAGGTTGACTGTGCGTTGTGTGAAGAAGTGCTTCCTTATGTTTGTTTTAAACCTGCTGCCCATCAATTTCATGGTTCATAACATTCTGTTCGCTTTTTTGACTGCTGCTGCCCATTGAGCAGATGTTTTCAGAGAACTATCCGCAATGACTCCAAGATCTCTCTCTGGAGTGGTAACCACTAATTTAGACCCCATCATTGTATATGTGTAGTTGGGATTATGTTTTCCAGTGTTCATTACTTTGTGTTTATCAACACTGAATTTCATCTGCCATTTTCTTGTTCTTGTGAGAGCCCTTTGTAACTCTTTTTAGTCAGCTTTGGACTTAACTCTCTTGAGTCACTTCATGTGGTCTGCAACTTTCTCACTGCTTATCCTTTTTTCTAGGTGATTTATGAATATATTGATATCCTTTGAGCTTCTGTTATGATGTTTTTAAACAGTTTCCATGCAGCTTGCAGGCATTTCACTCTTGTGACTGTTCCTTGTAATTTCTGTTTAATTGGCCTCCTCACTCTTGCATATTTCCCCTTTTGAAGTTAAGTACTAGTGTGGTGGATTTTACTAGTATTTTCCCCAACTACAAGGATGTTAAATTTAATTACATTATGGTTGATATTACCAAGCGATCCAGCTATATTCACCTCTTCAGCCAGATCTTGTGTGTCACTTTGGGTAAATGAAGAATTGTCTCTCCCCTTGTGGGTTCCAGAACTAGCTACCCGAAGAGGCAGTCATTCATGGTATCTAGAAATTTTATCTCTGCATCTCATCCTAAGGTGACATATTTGCCATCTATAAGGGGCTAGTTGAAATCCTTCATTATTATTGGGTTTTCTGTTTTTGTAGCCTCTAATCTCCTTGAGCATTTCACAATCACCATCCTGGTCAGAAGGTCAGTAGTATATTCTGACTGCTATACTCTTATTATTCAAGCATTGAATTTTTATCCACAGAGATTATATGGTATTCTTTCATTCATTTAAGATTTTTACTATATTTGACTCTGCTTTATTTCACATAGAGCATGACCTATCTGTCCTTCTGATATATTTGGTACCCTGGTATTACTATGTCCTATTGATTGTCATCATTCCACCAAGTTTCTGTGATGCCTATTATATCAATAGCCTCATTTAATATCATAGACTCAAGTTTCTCTCCCTTAGTATTTGGACTTCTTGCATTTGTATATGAGCACTTATAAAATGTGTCAATATTTAGTTGTCTGCCTTCATGTGATGTAATTGAACTGGATTCTTTTTTTGTTTGACTGTTTCTCTTCAGTCCCTAGCTGCAGTTTATTGACTTCTCTCCTCTCCTCTTTTGTAGGATATAGAGAGTTCTCTTTAATAAGTCCTCCCCTTTGGAATGTATCTGTCTGAACGGTGTGCTCTTCTGCACCTGTTGGCTTTCCTCCAGCCCTTAGTTTAGAAACTCCTCTACAGCCCTTTTAATTTTACATTCCAGCAATCTGGTTCAGTTTTGGTTTAAGTGGAGCCCATCGTTCCTGTATAGACTCCTCCTGTCTCAAAATGTTTCCCAGGTCCTAATAAACCTAAATCCCTCTTCCCTACACCATTGTCTTATCCATGCACTGAGATCCTGCAGTTCTGCCTGTCTAATTGGCCCTGCTCATGGAACTGGAAGCATTTCAGAGAATGCTACCATGGAGGTTCTGGCCTTCAATCTCTTGCCAGCAGCCTATATTTGGCCTCCAGGACCTCTCTCCTATCCTTCCCTTTGTCATTGGTACCTACATGTACCACGACCACTGGCTCTTCCCCAGTATTGCATGTAAGTCTATCTAGATGTCTTGAGAAGTCTGCTCTACTGTTATCGGGCTCTTCTTGGTAACTGGGGTTCTCTCCCCCACAGGGGTGTCCTCAGTGCTAGAGAATACCATGGCGTCATCTGGAAGGAGAGTCTCAACTATGGGATCGTTTCTCTCCCCTCCAGGCTGATGCTCTCCTTTCCCAAGACTTTTGTCCTCCTCAGCACCCCAAAGGCTGCCAGACTGGGGGTGAGACTGCTCTATTGCTTCCTGGAAAGTCTCCTCTGTGTACCTCTGTGTCACTTTAGTTTGGCCACTCTGGTCTCAAGAGCCGGTACTCAGTCTCTGCAGGCCATGAGTTGCTTCCACCGAATGTACACACACACCACCTGGCCACAAGGCAGGTAATCATCCATGCTGCATTCAGTGCATAAACTGAATAGCCCCAAGTGTGTAGCTGTACTTCTGCCTGCGTTCTCTTTCCTCTCGCAGGGGTTTTGGGGCGGGGTTGTTGGTGATTTTTGGTGGGGGAGGGCATTTATTGGCCCAAGTCCAGAGAATGTTTGTTAGGTGTATCTGGCTCTCACTTCTCTCTAAACTCCCTCGCAAAACTCCCATTGCTTGGTCCTGTTCTCTAGCTCCTCTGATCATTTAAAAGCTGGCTTTTTAAAGCGCTGTTCTCCCTGGGTTAGACCCACCCTCTCTGCAAGAGATCCTAAAGGGATCAGTCATCTCTGGGGCTGAAATGCTCTATGCGTGGACTCTACTTAGCAAGAAATTGGCGGGCGGGCGTGGGGGTGGGGCGTGAGAGAATGGAAGTTTGAGAAAAATCTATTCAGCTATTGTGACTTCAGAATGGATAAGAAAATGACACTTCTCAGCTAGCCAGCTTCTAGCCATGTTGTTTGGGACAGGACTGCCGCAAAGGTGACTGCAGCAGAAAATGAGACATGCAGTCTTGGCCTTTGCTTAGTTTGAAAAATGAGGTTTGATTTACCAAAGACACAGCTCTTTGACAACTGTGCACTGAGCACGTGCAGCAGATTATGTGGTTCAGTTTAGAGTTGCATTCTTAGAGACCTGCACTCTGCATGCATATGTAGCTAGTTACATGTTTGCACACTTCAGAACTTGCCAACTTTAAAGGCTCATAACTTTAAGGTCTCAATAAAAATCTACAGAGCTCGCCAAGCTTGAAGAAAACAGGTTCAGTAGTTTCACAGTCAAGCCAAAGTTGAGGAATAGCAGTTCATCAGTTTAATGCTGTGAATGTTTAAGCTCAGCAAGGGGGCCATTTGAACTCCTATGGACTTTTAAAATTTACTGCACACAAAAAACGACATTAAAAGAACATTAGTAAGGTTATGAAGTCAAATAATCAAACCTTAGGAAATGCCAGAGATAAGGTCGCCTTAATTTGGCCTCCTTGTGCATGTGCCTTAAATACAATCTTTAACTACAGGATCCCATTATTTTTGCACAAACCCCTGCCTTAGTCACTGTACAGGGTGGACGGTGCTGACTTCATAAGCAACTGTTCAATATTTTGTTTTAGCCTTGGTATTCAGCTTGTAGCTTCCAGCCTTATTTACTATGCCCAGTTCAAACTCTGCTCTGAAGTCAGGATTATGAATTTTCTCATGGGTTTTTCTATGGGACTCATCACTGTAGTAGCTGAGCCTAAGCTTGACCCCTCCAATCTGTCTGTGTCCCAGTCCTGCTCTTCCCCACCCCTGGCTCCTTGTGCCAGTCTCCATGGTTTATCCCCATTCCAGGCTCTTCACGCAGCCAGTCTCAGTCTCACCCACTATCCCCAACTCCCAGTCCTAGTTTTCTTGTTCTCCCTGCCTGCTCTAGGCTCAAGCATGCTCAGTGCAGATGGATTCTGGGGGAATTTAGCAGCTAAAATCCAAGTCTCTTCTGAGCGTGTGCAAACTGAAATTTTTCAAAGTCCTATATCTTTGCCACAGGTGGGCAGCTTTTCACAGGCACGTGATCCCTGACCCAAAGGACTCTGATCCTCACTTACAAGTCCTTGCCCCAAAGCATGGGGTTATTAGAGCTTTTTAGAGAAAAGGTCACCAGAATTTTTTTATCATGGACAAAATAATGTGTCCCCCCTCCCCCGCCCCCTTTGACGTGTTCTTAGAAATGTCAGAAATGTTTTGGCTGAAATTTTTCAGAGAAATTCAGCAGGAGGCAGACAACTGGTATGGAAAAGTTCTGCTTGAACAGTTACTGTTTGGCAAAGTTATAAACAACCAAAAACTGTCTTATACTGGGAAGTGTTGGACAGCGGACTCACCAGCCATGCGGTTAGTAGGAGTATATGCAGGGATGGAAATGTGAACACATCATGCAGTACTGTCAGGGACCTGTCACACTTTAGCTGACTAATGGCTATTAAGTCTACAAATGTGTAAGTCACTAGGTTTGGGCACCGGTAGCTCCAGTTGGCCTTTCCTTGCTGGTGTCTGTTAAAACAAGACAAATCTCAGTTTCTATAACTTCTTCCCTTTAAAAAAATCACCTAGGAAATTAAATGCAAAAATGCATGGTAATGCAACTAGGGCCGTACTGTTTAGCATTCAAAAGTTGAGAAATGCAAAAATTAAGCTTTGCTGCAAAGCTCTAACTCTGCCCCCTTGTGCATATTCATTAAAATACAGAGTTTAATTATGTGCTCTCAAATTACCTGAGACACACATTTATATTTAAGGCTACAGGGGGAAAAGTGCATTATGGTAAATCATATTTTTATCAATAAAGAAGGCATAAAGGCAAAGAGTTTAAGGCGAAACATTCAACTTTCACTTTCACTGTGCAACCTTCCATTGTATATAGGTCTATGTATATCTAGCAGTCAAGAGTCATCAAGCTGTGCACATTCGTGGGGAGCAGAGCTTGGCAAACAACAGATTGTTGGATTCATTGGCAATTCCAAAAGATAAAAAAAATAATTTAGGACCAGACAAATCAAAAAGTTGAAAGAATTTGCGTTTTGAGTTGAACAAAACATTTAGTTTTGTGAAAATTGAAATGTTTCATGCAGATTTTCGTTTTAATTTTGACTACTTTAAAATGTTTTTGTGTTTTTTAAATACATTTAAAGAAAATATTGATACAAATAGTTGTTTCAAACAGAGGAATTAGAACATTCCATTTGGAAAATGTTGAAACAAAATATTTACACACATGCGCTTGCACACACACACACACACACACACACAGTTCCGTAAAAATCTGAACAAACAATTTGGCAAAATTGATAGAAATTCATTAAATGTTTTGGCTTCACTGAATCTGCATTTTCCATCCCCCATCCCCAAACAAACAAACAAGTGGTGCCGGTATCTCTAACTCTCTGACAGCGAGAAGCGTTTATTGTTCAGAAAATACCCCTGTTTCTGGTTGTGCTTGACCAGTGTAAATCAAGAGTAACGCCACTAAGACCAGCACAGTCCCCCACTATAAGTGCACTTCGAATCAGACCCCAAATAATCCTTTGTATGTTGCTTCACAGACTAAGGAAATGCTGTAACGTACACCCAGGGCTGCCCGGAGATGTAACAAGGGCTCTGTAGTTAATTATGAATGCACCAACTTCGCTTGCTTTGTGTCCCTAGTGAGCTCAGCTACCCAAAAAGTGCAATGATATTATAGCAATGCATTCCCTAGCAGGATTTCTTGGGCTCAGAAAACGATTTGAAGGATTTTAAAAAGACTGTGCTGTTGTTGTTCAGCACAACCATTGGACAAAAATGAGAGAAATAGCTTCAGTGGTTTTAAAACACAGCCGATGTCCTACAAGCTTTAGAACCATATTTGCTTTTCTGTTCCCAGTTTGCTGTCTGTCTGTCTGAAGTGTGCTCACTGTTGCAGTGTCTCTGTACTTAAGGTATGTCAGCCCCATGTAGAGAGGTCACACAAGTGCCGTGCACTATCTGGGTATGTCTGCACAGCAAGCAGGATCCTGCAGCAGCAAATCTCAGAGCCCGGATTAGCAGACCTGGGCTTGCGCTATGGTGCTAAACTGATGGATGGAGAAGGGGTGGGCGTCAAACCGCGAGCTCCACACTGAGCATTTACAACGCCATGTTTGGTGTGAAGGGGATGCAGGTAGCTCTCTTGTGTTGAAGCCAGATAACCTCTCTCTAGTATTGATGCAACTTTAGGTGTTCAGTTTCTTCTGTGTCCACCTCGCCAACAGATAGTGACATTCCTTGAACAATGCATAGGCCAGAGTGAATCACTCTGTTATGTGCTGGTACATGCCCTGCATATCTGAAGAAAGGGAGAGGTTTGGACAAAAGTCTTAGGATAATTGCCTGATGTTTCACTTAATGCTTACCAAGGAACCAAAGTAAACTAACATACTTCTGTAGCTTCTCTGTCTGGTTACACATTTATCAAAACACCCACACATGCGTGTACAGGACCCCAGCCGGTTGGCCTATCGCTCTATGAACAACAGTGATGATGTCCCACCTGTCCACAGAATGCCAGCAATCAGCTGAGCAATCTTCTTACCCAGCCTCATCTGAAACAAAACAGGGCCCATTGATATCCGAGAGTGCACTAATGAAATTGTTCCTTCTATACTGAGAAGATATACTGAGAGTGCACTAATGAAATTGTTCCTTCTATACTGAGAAGATAATTTAGCCTCCTGATTCACTTTGAGGAAGGAATCCTTTCACTATGGGGAATAATCTTGCTAGGATTGCAGATTTCTCGCTGCAGTACAGAAAACCCCAAACTTTTGCAGTTATGCAGAAAACTTCAGTTTTCACAGCATCTGAGTTGTTTCTCTGTACTCTGGCTCTCATGCCTCAGTGTGTGTCAGAGACTTGCTGTTTGACACATTGGGATGTATTGAATTGGCTTTGTTGAAATAGGGACTAGAATTTCCAACCTGCTGTAGAGCAGTACCTTTCAGTGCTTTCTTTTTCTTTCATTTTGTGTAACTCAGAACAGAAATTACTAGTTGCTGTTGCACACACTGCCACCTTCTGTAACGGAGACTGAAATTTACAAATTGCTCCAAAACATTGCCTCCCATGCTAGCTATTCTATGAACAAGTGAGGTAGTCTCCAGGATTTATAGTAATTTTTACCCAGCAAGTAATGGGATCACTTGGTTTCTTACTTGGACATCTGAATGTGTTAATACATAGAGCTGGTTTATTTGGGTACCGATGCCCAAGGATCTGCTGAAAAATGGAAATCAAGCCCAACAAATTAAGGAAATAGTTAACAACAAAGGGAGCCATTTAGGGACCAGGAAGATTTGGGAAGCATTTCTCCTTTGATCAGCTTTTAAAGAACTTGAATTTGAGATACAGGTGTCCTATGTTATGGAATAAGAAAAAGAAGAGATGGAAAAGTCCTGTTGGGCTATGTCAAGGTGAGGCTGTTGCAGCATTTGACCCCTGCTGTATGTAACCTAGCTTTGAATCCTGTGTTGTTTTATATGAACAATGGAGCTTCCACCATTGCTTCTTCCATTTCCCTCTGTTTGTTGGAAATATAAATTCTCAGCTTTATCCCACTCCATCTTATTGGAATAACTCCTCCAATGAATGCAGAAGAATGTGAGGCTTTGTCTATGTGAGAAAGTGGTAGCAGTTTAACATAATGTGTGGTGTTACATTAACTTGGTTAAACAAGTGCAAAAAACTGTATGGACACTCTTATATTGGAAGTATTGGAATGGGTTACCTAGGGAGGTGATAGAATCTCCATCTTTAGAGCTATTTAAAGTCCGGCTAGACCGCACCCTGGCTGGGATTATTTAGGGAAAATGGTCCTGCCTTTAGCAGGGGGTTGGACTAGATGACCTCGTGAGGTCCCTTCCAACCTTTTGATTCTATGATTCTATGATTCTATGATATCAGTTTGAACCATGCTTTTGGTTTAGCTTCAGTCAATGAGGGATTATTTCAGCTAAATTGAAAAGAGCCACTCCCAAATGGAAATAAGTATGCACACGAGGATTTGCATCTGTTTAAGAATAGTTAAGTTAAACAAGTGTAAGTTCTGTGTGCAGCCAAGTGCTGAGTGAAGTTACCTTTTCCACTGCATCCTCTGGTCTTCGGTCCTAGTCTCCATTCATGTTGGGCCTCCAGAGCCCCTCCATGTGCTACCCCAGGTCCCTAGCTGTCTCCATGTTCAGGACATTGAACAGAGTCCACCCTATCTGAATGCAGAGATTCCCCTGTGGAGCAGTAGCTCCAGAGAGATCCTGTCACGGAGTTTGGGGGAGTCTGGCTGTGCACCCCTCTTCCTGGGACTCACAGTGACTCTCAGCCAGCCAGTAAAACAGAAGGTTTATTGGACAACAGGTACACAGGCTACAGCAGAGCTTATAGGCACAACCAGGACCCCTCAATCAAGTCCTTCCGGGGGTTCAGGAAGCTTAGTCTCCAGCTTGGGATTCCCTGAATTCCAACCACCCAGCCCCAAACTGAAACTGAACTAACCCCCTCCTGAACTAACCCGACTCTCTCTTCCTTTGTCCGGCTTCCTGGGCAAAGGTGTTGACCACCTCTCCCCCCTGCCTAGCTCAGGTTACAGGCCCAGGTACTGTCCATCACCTAAAGTCATCCCCTGCCCTCCCATTCGCTGTGCAGACAGTTCCTACTCCATCACATCTCCCCCCCCCTTCGAGACTGATCAAAGCGGGGTCACTCTGCCCAGTGACCTGGGGAAATTCAGGGCCTCCTCTCCGGGACAACGCGTCTGCTATCAGGTTGGCACTTCTCTTCACATGGACTACGTCCATGTCATAGTCCTGCAGGAGCAGGCTCCACCTCAGGAGCTTGGCGTTGGCTCCTTTCATCTGGTGCAGCCAGGTCAGGGGAGAGTGGTCGGTGTACACGGTGAAGTGTCGCCCAAAGAGATATGGCTCTAGCTTTCTTAAGGGCCCACACCATGGCCAGGCATTCCTTCTCACGATGGCCGCGTAGTTCTGCTCCCGGGGTAGCAACTTCTTGCTCAGGTACACAATGGGTGTCTCTCCCCCTTTTCATCCTCCTGCATTAACACCGCCCCAGTCCCGTGTCTGAGGCGTCGGTGAACACCATAAAGGGCTTGTCAAAATCTGGGTTGCCAGAACTGGGCCACTGACCAGAGCCTCCTCAGCGCCAGAGAAAGCTCCTGGCACTGCTCGTCCAGACCCACCTTGTCTGGCTTCCCCTTTTTGCACAGCTCAGTGAGGGGGCGGGCTATGCCACGGAAAGTGGGGCACGAACCTTCGATAAGTACCCCGCCATCCAAAAAGGCCTGGACCTGCTTTTTGGTTTGGGGAGCAGGCCAGTCTCTGATCACCTCCACCTTGGCTGGTTCCGGCTTTTCAGGCACCGCTCCCACCCGATGGCCAGGTAAGATACTTCAGCCATCCCACCTTGCACTTCTCAGCCTTTACGGTTAAACCCAGCCTCCCGGATTCGGTCCAGCACTTGTGTGTAACCTGGACATGGTCCTCCCAGGTCTGGCTGAAGACGCAGATGTCGTCAATATACGGCCACGGCAAAACTCTCATCCCCCTCAGTAAGCTGATCCACCAGGCGCTGGAAGGTGGCCGGCCGCTCCCTTGAGGCCAAAGGCAGGGTCAGAAACTCGTGCATGCCGCGGGGGGCACTCTGCCGGTCGCCGGTCCCGCGGCTCCGATGGACCTCCCACAGAGTGCCCCCCGCGGCATGCTGCCCCAAGCATGTGCTTAGTGTGTTGGGGCCTGGAGCCGCCCCTGGTTTGAGATATTTCACTGCTGATATTAACATATCCACACACCAGCAATACACCTATATGCTATTTCGTATTCAATTTATTTCCAGCCTTCTACAATACACCGTAACCTGTCAGTAGGTTTGATCCTACTGGGAAAGGAGTAGGTGAATTCAGATGATTCATTATTGCAGTGGGCGAATTATCCCACTTAGGCATCAGAGAGGTAGTAGTGATTTTCTACGGAGATGGAGAGTGAGCAAAAGGGTGTGGGCTGAACAGTTCTGAGGGAGGGACCCTGGTAGAAGCGACAGCTGGGAAAATGATTTTTTTTTGTTAGGTTTGGCTTTTTTGCGAAAGTTAAGTGTAGGTACCTTTTACAAGAGGGGCCTCTGAACTTCATTGGGAGTGTTCCAGTTGGGAAGATTCTGTGTGCTGCAATCTAGCCTTAGAGACGACAACTCCCATGATACCTTGGGGAAAGAGTGAGAGACTTGTTCTTCCAGGCAGTGCAGGGAGAGCAGGCGGTGGGAAGAGGAACGAGGTTGCTGGTGTTGAGATCTGTCCCTACTAGGAGCTGCTGCTAGGAAGCCAGAAGCTGCTGCTGAGAGCCTGCAGGGGCTTTGATTGAGCAGGGAGTTTTCTAGGGTATTGGTAGCTTCATTGGAGCCAGAACAGAGACTATTCCTGTGCCTAGAGGTGACTGAGGTGGACCTGCCGTGATGGAACTGTGAGTAACCCCCACTCTTGTTTGCAAGGAGAGGCAGAGTGATCTTCCCATCAAACAGGACCCGGAGCTGCTGACATTTGGTGGGGCCAGCTCCAGTCGTCAGAGGGGTTGTGTAGCTTGTTGCCTTGGCTGGACTGATACACAGAATCATCAGAGCGCTGTCTCCAGCTGCAGATCTTCAAGCATGCCTATGCAAGCGTCAAGGACTCTGAAAACCAGAGGAGTGTACACTCTGGGTGGGGTAACTGCTAGCAGTGTAAATGCCAGTTACATACATTTCATTTATCACTGTATACTATATTTATTGTTTGATTTTATTCAACTACCCCCTGTGGATTTAAATTAGTGGTGACAATCTTAATCTGTTATATCCTGTTTCTTTAAATTGTTAAGTAGAGGTGTGAAACTCGAATTTAAGTATCTTGGATGTATATTATTTATAATTGGTATGTTTGAGTTAGACCTGTGCCACACATTGTACGCAAACAGCAGGTCAGGTAAGTACTTGTCCCAGTCCTGCAGGTGCTGGTTCATAAATGTTTTTAGCATCATCTTTAGCGTCCTGTTGAACCTTTCCACCAGCCCTTTCCACCACTGAGGCCCAGTTTTGCCAGACCCAACATTTCTCCCACAAGCACCAGAGCAGGGTCAACATGAAGTTGGACCCCTGTCCGTTAAGACTTCCTTGGGGAACCCCACCCTGCTGAAAATGGTCAGCAGCGCATCTGCCACGGTGTCTGCTTCGATAGAGGACAAGGCCACCGCCTCGGGGTAGCAAGTGGCAAAATCTACCACCACCAGGATGTATTTCTTCCCTGACTGGGTCGCCTTGCTGAGAGGTCCCACTATGTCCATGGTCACCTTCTGGAAAGGCTCTTCTATGATGGGTAAAGGCCTCAAAGCCGCTTTCCCCTTGTCCCAGGCCTTCCCCACCCTCTGGCAGGGGTCACAGGATTGGCAGTACTGTCGGACATGGGTAAAGACCCCAGGCCAGTAAAAGATCTGTAGCAGCCTCTGCCTGGTGTGCCGGATTCCCTGGTGCCCTGAGAGAGGGATGTCATGGGCCAGATACAGTAGCTTGTGGCGAAACTTCTGGGGAACCGCCAGCTGCCTCCTGATCCCCATGACTCTACATCCCCTGGGGGAGCCCATTCTCCCACAGGAACCTCTCCTTGCAACCTCTCCTCATGGACTGTACCGCACTGACGGTAGCTAGGTCCCTTGGCCTCCACAAGGAGGGATCTTTCTGCAACTCGGCCTGAAACTTAGCAGCTGGGACAGGGATGGGAACCAGCTCTCTCTCACTAGTTGGATCTGAGGCTGCAGCCTCTCTGAGCCGTGTCCCTGGGCGTTCCCTCCCCACCAGATTAGGGTCCTGCGCCTCGGGCAAAGTACCTTCCCCGTCGTCAGGGCGCAGTGCCCTGCGCTGACTCTGACTACGGGTCATGACCAGGGCACCCTGGGCGTTGCTTGGCCAGACCTCCAGGTCCCCCCCACATTAACACCTCTGTGGACAAATGTGGGTGTACCCCCATGTCCTTGGGCCCTCCTTGGCCCCCCACTTCAAGTGTACCCTCGCCACGGGCACCTTGAATGGGGTCCCGCCCATGCCCATCAGGGTCACGTAGGTGTCAGGCACCATCCGATGTGAGGCCACCACCTCAGGCCAGGCCAGCGTCACTTCTGCGCCCATGTCTCAGTACCCAGTGACCTTCCTCCCATCTACTTCCAGGGGAACAAGGCACTCTCTCCGGAGGGGCAGCCCCGCGCCCACCCTGTAAACCAAAACTCAGAGCCTGAAGCATCCAGCCCCCCAGAGGAGCTGACCTGGGGCCCTCCTCCCTCCTTCGCAAGTGGTATGCGGCCAGCCCCCCTTTCCTGGGAACGCTGCCCCTTGTCCAGCTGGGTCTCTACCAAGTTAACCCGGTATGGGGTCGGTCTGCTGAGTCTGTCCTTGAGCCTGGGGTACTGGGACCGTATGTGGGCCCTCTGGCCACACTGATAGCAGCTCATGTCCCGTTGGTCCCCTCGAACCGGTCGGTTGTCCCTGACGCTGGGCGTTCCCCTTGGGAGGGGGTTCTTCCTATTCCCCTTTGGGAGGTCCCGGGATGACTCTCTCTCTCTCTGCATCACGGTGGACTTGGTCCTTTGGGACTCCTCCCTGCCACCTCCCGACCAGCTCTTCACAAACTCATTGGCCTGCTGCCCTGCATGTCGCGGGTTCTCTGGCTTTTGGTCCCTCAACCACAGCCTCAGATTGGATGGGCACCGCTCATACAGTTGCTCCAGTACCAGCAGTTTAACCAGGTCCCTCTCTGTCTGGGCCCCATCTGCCCACTTGCTGGCTTATCCCTCCATGCGGACGGCTAGTTGCAGATACGAGACCCCAGGGGTTTTATCCTGACTCCGGAACCTCTCCTGGTACATCTCAGGAGTCAGCCCAAACTCGCGCAGCAGGGCCTGCTTGAATGGTTCGTAGTTCCCTTTCTCCTCCTCTCCCAGCTGGCAGTACAATGCCACTGTCTTGGGGTCCAGTAAGGGGGTGAGAACCCAGAGCCTGTCCACAGGATCTACCTGGTGCAGTTCGCAAGCCGTCTCAAAGGCATCCAGGAAGTCATCCATGTCCTCCCCCTCTTTACACTGAGCCAGGATGCACTTATCAAAGCTCCGCACAGTCCTGGGCCCCCCTCACTCATCGCAGCCGGGGGCTCGCTGCCCCTCAGCCTCGCCAGCTCCAGCTCATGACGACGCTGTCACTCTTTCTCCTCCCGGTCATGTTCTGTCTGTCTCTCTTTCTCCTCCAGTTCCTGCTGTCTTTGTCTCTCCTCATGTTCCCTCTGTCACGCTTCATGTTCTCTCTGTCTCTCATGATCCTCCAGCTCTCTCAGTTTTAGCTCTCTCCCATTCCAGCCGCTTCCACTCCACGGATGCTGAGCGTCGCCGGGATGATCCCCTGCTGGCCGAGGGGGTCCCAGTGCCCTCGGCGTTCTCTGGGCTCCTCCTGCCCTTCCCCTCGGCATAGGAATGGGGGGTCTCGGGAAGCCATCAGCCGCCGGCTGACCACTCCCAGCGGGGACAGACACTGGGGCCTGCGCTGCATCTGCCAGGCTGCTTCCCCCAGAGACAAGGATCAGTTCATTCAAGCGGTCTCCCTCCTCCTGCTGGGCAATCAGCTGGTCTTTGGTGAGCCTCCCTCTGCGCAGCCCCCTCTGCTTGCCCAGCTCCACCAGGTCGCACTTGCGCCACTTGGCGTACATCTTCCTGCTGGCAACTCACAGGCCGGGGTGCTCGCTGCTCCCCACGGTTTCCAGGGAGACCCCTAGTGCACCAGCCCTTCTTGAGGTCACCACCTCTCTGCCAGGGTCGAGCTGCAGACTCCTCCAACCCTGGGACCGCTCACTGTAATACCCCAGGGGATCCTGTTACTGCAAAGTCCTTCTTGCTGGGCACACGCTCCCAGGGATTAATCACCCCTGAAGTCGTCCTTTTGTTTTACTGCTTCCTAGTCACTTACTACAGGAAGCACCGTGCATGGGGTGCAGTATATCCCATCACTGCCACCAGTTGTCATGGAGTATGGGGGAGTCTGGCTCTGCATCCCTCTTCCTGGGACTCACAGTGACTCTCAGCCAGCCAGTAAAACAGAAGGTTTATTGGACAACAGGTACACAGGCTACAGCAGAGCTTATAGGCACAACCAGGACCCCTCAATCACGTTCTTCTGGGGGTTCAGGAAGCTAGTCCCCAGCTTGGGGTTCCCTGAATTCCAACCACCCAGCCCAAAACCGAAACTGAACTAACCCCCCCGAACTAACCCAACTCTCTCTTCCTTTGTCCGGCTTCCCGGGCAAAGGTGTTGACCACCTCTCCCCCCTGCCTAGCTCAGGTTACAGGCCCAGGTACTGTCCATCACCTAAAGTCATCCCCTGCCCTCCCATTCACTGTGCAGACAGTTCCTACTCCATCACAGATCCTTTTAAGAAGAATTTTTCAGATCTCTCTTTTTGCCATAAGCTCCTTTTCCCAGGTGTCTGAGCACTGGATGAGACGATGTCTGGAGGGAGGGCTCCCTCTTCATACCTGTATGTGGATGTGTGCCATCAGGGTACTACCCAGGGTAAAGTCTTTGGTTTAAAATCAATATTTACCAGGGACAAACCAGTAAAAAAGCAGAACAAACCCATATTTACCTTTATGGGTTAACAGGGAGAAACAAAGCCACGAGTTTTCATTCTGCTGGTCTTCATAGCAGGCCTCATTTTCAGATACGCTCTGTTGTTCAGAGCTCTGAGTTCTGATGGGTATTGCCGCACAGAGCCCCTGCTAGTGCTGGGACATGACCAATGCCCTCCTTGCTCATGTCTAGTGCTCACAGTCTGTCACAACATGTGGGTACTGTGTCTATAACATTAAAATCATACTCCCTAGGGGCAAAAAGTGAAGTAAAAGCATCATATGTAGAACTGGGTTACTAGGGTGGGGTCCAGAGTCTTGCTTTGATTCATAGAATCATAGACGTGTAGGACTGGAAGAGACCTCAACAGGTCATCTTCATTCAGTATATAGCGATAATGACCAAACATGATGTTTGGAACTGGATTTCCCCAAAGATCAAGGGTATTTGGATCTAGGATGATGGTTCAGGCCCATTGCTAGTTATAAGCACAGCTAAAATGCGAAGCTAAATGTAAAGGTTTTAGGAGATGAAAGGTGTGTCTTCAAGCGTAGGCGGACTACAGGATAGCCTCTTTTGTGCAGGCTCCACCACGTGATTAAAAAAAAGTTTCTCTCTCTTGCTGTCCTGGCTTTTTGTTTCCTTCCCCAGGGAAAGGACCGAAAGGTTAAATAAGGAGGCAGCCAAAATGAGAGAACATAGTTGAGAATGATGGGTGAGCCAATTCGTCGTTCCAGCACGCAGTGTCTAGTGTTTCTAGGTGTGCCCACCCCATGGTTATGTAAGCTGTTACAATGGTGTTTGTGAATAACATTGATGCTGCAATCTGCTCAGAACCCTATTATACGAAGTCTCTCTCTGCGGGCTGTGGTTAGAGAACACAGGAACCCTCTGAGTGAGAGAGAGTCTCCTGTGTGTTTTCCTCACACCCTTATACTCAGCAGGGCGTTAGGACATTTGCTGGATGTTTATCACTGTCTGCTTTTCTAGTTATAATTGCCAGTCTGACCTGGGGTTTGATGGGAGCCGACGGGCAGAATTCCAGTGGCTTTTGTGTTGAAAGGCAGGGACTGGACTTTGAAAAGGGATCATTAAAGAGAGGCTATAGTGTGCTACCCATCACTAACATACCTCTGGCCCAGGACCAGTCCCCTCCCCCTAGTCCTGTTCTTTTGTGCCCTCTTAGAAATATTAAGTTTCCATCTTGCCCATTAGTTCCATATTCTTCTTTGCCACCTTCCAAAGCTCACAGCCTGCACCGAGGCAGAGCCAAGGAGGAGTCAGGAATGGAGGAACCTTTTTCTCTTTTTGACGCATCCACTTAGCTGCATTCAGGCTGAGAAGGTCTTTCCCACGTACTGCATTGCACCCTGGCTCCAGGGAGGGACGACCAAGGAGCTATAGAAGCTGCGTGGGGATTTGCTTTCCAATAACCTGCTACTGCAAGCAGCAGCCACCCAGACTCAGCACCCAGCTGCAACAGAGTTCTCTTGGCTTGCTCTTCATTGTCTGTGTGCCCCCAAAGAGATGTTAAACACTGAAACCAGCTCTAAGAGAAGCTATGGGAGCAATAAACACCTGCCAGGAAACAGGGAGGGGCAGGAGGATGGTCTGTCCATCTGGAGAACCGAAAGTAAAAACTATTAAGGCACAAAGTCTTGTTTTCTAATAGGTCCTTGGCCAACTCAAGTTAATAAAATCAGAACTAGGGATGGTGGCAAATGACCCAGCACTCTGTAATGTCTGGGAAATATTTGGTAATGGTTAACGACTAAGCCTGAGTCCATAATTTTCACTTTCCTCAAGGCTGTTCTCCCTTGGGTCGGACCTTCTTTCACCCATTACCTCTCCTGCCAGTTCCCTGACACCACTGACCTCTTGGGTACAGAACTGGGATAATTGTGGTGTCAGGTGAACTAGATGTGGGCTTCTGGAGGTCTCATACTTTGTTGTTCACTACAGCTACTGGGCTGAATCCTTTTATACACCTCACCATTATTCCAGCAGGTCTTTGTAATGAAACTCTATGAATAAAGTGACCATCCCGAGACCTGCACATCTCGTATCCCAGACGTCCCGTCCCAGCCCTGCCCAGCAGCACGACCTTTCATCGGTCACAAAAGCACTCAGTACCTACAATGCACTCAATACAGACCCAGAAAAGCAAGAGAATGAAAAGTGAAGCCACCTAACAGTAGATACCCACTACTCCTTCCCCCACAGGCACAGACCTTACCATTACCACAACTACCATTCACCACAGGCCGTGCACTGCCCCCTTTCACTGTTCAATGCATGCCCTGCTATCAGGTCACATTGCTCCCAACGGCAGAGGGTGCCTGGTGCAGCTAGTTGTGCTGGGAGGGAGTAGTTTGGGAAAGGGAGTGACGGCTGGCTGGAATCCTGAGGGTCAAGAGAAAGAAAATGTACCAGTATGTACACACCAATGGAACCATCATCTGTCAAGACACCAGTGGATCTGGGTGTCTAAATGGTGGTAATTCCTACTTACAGTGACTGGGCTTGAGAAGGTATTTCCCCACAGTGCTCTTGGTGTCTTCTTGCCCTCCGGGGCAACGAGCAGCAATTGGCTACTAGTATCAGATGGGTGAGCCCTATGTGATAGTGTCCCTGAGAATGCAGAGGGTCTGGAGCACTAGGCGCCTTTCCGGCCCCTGTCCTTGTGACAGTACTGACATCTTGCCCGAGCAATGTGGTTCCCCTGCAGCTGCGGGACCTTCTCTGGGGCCGGAAAGCCAGTGTGCTAACAAAGTTTACATTGCTACATAGCAAGTGTCAATGCACTCTACTACCCAGACTGCTTTCCCCCTTAGCTGAGAGTGATTTGAGCAAGTCTGAACTCTTTTTTTTTTTTTTTTTTTTTTTTAAAGCCAAAACAACCCACACCTTGTTACAAGCAAATAGGAAATGAATAATGATGACTATTCAGCAATGAAGTGAATGCACATTGCTCTGGGACCTGAGGCTTTGATGAAGTGTTAACTACTCAGGCTGTTTTTCCTGAGTGTTATCAGCTTGGAAGGGTTTTCTAAGCCGGAGATGATATAGCACAAACTGTTGGTTCCTGTTACAAGACGCCTTTCCAAGAATCACTGGGTGAATCTGGTGAGAGGGGCCTGAGGTTTCCTTGCAAGATGAAAGCAGCTGATGTTCCCATGTGGTAATCAGACTGACTTTCTATGCCCGTCTCCTTGTGCACTCAGCATCTGCCATGCTCTTTGGCCTCTTCTCTTCAACTGACAGGCCACAAAGGGTCTGGCCGAGGCAGTGGAAGGCTTCCTCAGCACCAGCTTCTCAGGTGGCTGTTTGAAATGGACTGAGGGAATGTTACAGCCAGTAGTGACAATGGGCACTGCTTGGAACATAGCAAAAGGCTTTGCATGTCTACACGTTGTTCATAGAGGGATGTTTGTCGTGAGGCAATAGAACATGCAGATGGCTACCGGTGGGAAAATATTTCTGTGAGCTTCTCAGAGTGTCTCCATCTCCTACAGTGAGTGACTTGTGCATCTCCCGGCAGTAGCAAGGCCACACTGCCACACTGGGGAAGCAGGGGGACCAGCTGGTGCTGTGTACACTGAAAATCATCAGAATCCTGTGCTCCCAGGGGAGCTCCCCGCCTGCAGGTGGCTGAATGATTAGCAGATGAAGCACAGTTTATATCTGCTGGTAACCTGTGTCTGGATGGTGAGAACAGAGCTGGGTTTGTTCCCTGGAATCCAGCTTGCCTGGGCTGAAAGCAGCAGCTGACAGTGCCGGGGAAGGAGGCTCTGTCTGCAAGCAACAGAAGAGAGAAGGTGAAAGTACCACGGGGCAGTTCCTGAGCAATGAAGTGTGGGTTGAACTGCGGACGGCAGCAAGAGGAGCCAGGTGAAAGGACAAGACAAGGACAGTGAGAGGGCATCGGCAGTCGCGTGAGCAGACTGCAGCACGGAACAGCCTCATGCACAGGGCCGAGCAGCCAGCTTTGCAGGTTTGAAATGTGTCGTCGAAGTGTCCTGTACAATACTATCCCCGAGGTGGGAGAGACTTGAACTGCGGCTTGAGGGTGCCCCCCTTCCCCAGGAGTGAGATCAGGCAGGTTGGGCGTGTCTGGGCCAGGGATGATGTGGATTATCTGCCCCTGCATGTGGTGAGCCCTGCTGTCCTTTGGAGGGTCTGATGCATGCTGCAGCAGCTTGTGTTTTCCTTCCTAGCTCTCTGCTTCCCATCTCTGCTCTGACACCTGCCCTGAAACTCCAGGCCATCCGTAACAAGGAGACATTTGTGGCAAGCCACCACAAACCGTCCTGGTGAATCCTAAGGTCTGCAAATGGCTAGCAACTGCAGGTAGGCCATAGGCAATGGATGGTTCTGGCCTTTCTAGGAGCTGTCACTGATCTCATTTTTGTACAGTAACATAATGCGTTGTTCAGCTCTGCTGTCTGTCAGGTGCACACAGCCGCACACCTGCCAACAGTTTGCTTAGCTCAGTCTCCCTCTGGAAGTTACTGGCTCTCACAGCCACTGACTGTCTTGACTTGCTGGGAGCCTTTGTTGCGAGCAAGCTGATGGTTGCATTCCGCATGCTGCCTGGTCTCATTATTTCATTATTCCTGCATCAGCTTTTTGAGCATCTCTCTCTTTATTTTCCTCCAATGGCGTAAAGGCGAGGTGGTCAAGCGCTAATGCGGAACTTCGTCCCTTTCATAAAATGTACCTAGCAGATGAGGAGTGTCAACACAGATTTGTTTTTAGAGTGTTTCCGCAGGATTATTTTCTTGTTAAAAGTGACAAGGAAGTGCAGAGCTGTCAGCCTTTAGCCAGAGATATCATCTCATCTTTGTGTAGGTGAATGGGCACAGGATGACAGAGCGCTTTTTGTGGGAAAGCTGAAAAGTGGGTCTTGGTTTTATTGTTTGTTTCAAAAATAATTCCCCATCCAATCTATCCCCAGGATTACGTAATGCAGGGTCAGAGATGGGCAAGACCATTCGGCCACAGCCAGTGCAGGATTGCTCCTTGATGTGTATTTTCCAGGATGCTGTCAATCCAGGTTGGAATGTCTCAAGCAGAGTTTAGTTGTCTATAGTCTTCTGAGATTTCACTTCATCTTCCAGCAGCAAAGTCTGATGGTGAATTCAGCAAAAGCACAGTGTTTTGACAACATCTGGGGAGGCAGTTCTAGATTTCTGGCTCATTTCTGCCTTTGTGGGTCTGGCCTCCCTATGTGCTTGTACAAAATCTCTCATCCAGACAAGGCACAGCTGGTGCATATAGAGAGAGGGAAAGAGACGCTGAAGAATCTCCTTGGATTCTCACCACATGGAAATGAGTGACAGTATTGCTTTGCCCTGTAACCCTGTCCAAGAAGGCCCTGGTCTCTGCTGCCAAGTGGCACAATACTGCATAAAGTGACCATTGCATGGAAAGTCTGATGCTGTTTCCATTATCTGTAATGACCTGGCAAAGACAGACCCACAAATGAAGGTGGAATTTAATTGCAGACTCTCTGGCTCACCCAGGAGGATTCGACATAGCCGCTGGTCAGATCAGGCGGCCATGCAGTCCTTTCCTGCAGCCTTGCTCTCCAATCCAAGGGGCCAGCGCAGTGCAAGTGCAGAGTCTTGTGCTCATAGTGCAAGGAGTTTGTTTCCTATGAGCTGCGCACCCAGCCGGACACCACCCAGAGTCTGTGCCTGGGTGCCAGGAAAGCTAAGCCCTGGGCACACCCATCTGTCAGCCTCCATCTTCTGTCCTGATAGCTCCTTTGTTCACAAGGGAGCAGTATAAGAAAAGAAGACGGGTGCCTGGGCAGAGAATGGATGTGTCTGAGGAGACATGGGTTCAGGACTGACTCTCAGCAGGCTGGTGCTCCCTTCCAACCCAGCCCTCAGGTGGATGACACAGCCAGGGCCCCAACCTTTATCAGCATTGTTTGTGAAGGCAGACATATCTGTCGTGCTGCAGAAAGGAGCCATCAGCCAGATGGAATTGGGGAGAAGATGACGACTTGGGCTTCAATTCAGTATGGAAGAGGGGAGAAGCTGGGAAGAAGCCTGTCAAGTATTGGTCACAGTGTAGAGCCCAAATCCAGCTCTTGCTGTTCCCACTGGCACTGCCTGCCTTGCACCTTCGGGTCCCCAGAGGGTTGAAAGATTTGGCAAATTCCCCATGGAGAGAGTCAGTTCAAGTGTCTCCAGCAGAGGAGAAGGTGCGTGCCAAGCCTGTGCTGCCCTTTCCTTCTGAGCCCCCTATATGCGCTGCCCTGTCATGGTTCTGCTCACATCCTGGCCCCAGAGGGGCAAGGAACAGGGACGGCTCTAGCTTTTTTGCCGCCCCAAGCATGACAGGAAGGCTGCCTTCAGCAGCTTGTCTGTGGGAGGTCTGCTGGTCCTGTGCCTATGGCGCACCCGCCGCCGAATTGCCACCGAATCCGTGGGCCCAGCGGACCTCCCACAGGCAAGCCGCCGAAGGCAGCCTGACTGCTCCCTCACATCTTTGGAGCACTGGTGCCTGGAGTCGCCACTGGCAAGGAGACAATGAACATGGAACTCTCTGCTCCTTCAGACCTGATGTTTTATTTCTGGCAGCTAAGGAGACTAACAAATGACTTGCCTCTTGACGTAATCATTAAATGCTCTACCGTGCTGTTAAAATCTTCTCCTCTCCTGCCTCTGACCAGGCCTTGAGTGACCCTCTGAGAAAGGGAATGTCATTGATTAATGATGTCATCAGCCGCGTCATTTATAGGATGGATCTGAGTGAGCCTGTCTCACATTTTAGAGAATCTCTTCACAGCAGCTTCTCTTGGTAACTCAGAAATCTAAACTTTCATACTAGTCAGTGTTTCCTAAAGGAAACCATCCCCGGGCCCTGCTACCAAGCAACATGCTTTGATAACAGGCTCCTTTCAGAAACTGATTACCGTTAGGTGTGGAAATGAGGCTTCTTATACTTGATCAGTGAAGAGGTAAATCAACCCCCGCCCCAGACAAATGCTGGAGAAGTTGTTGATAGCGAACGGTGCTGCCTGCAGGATTCTCATATATCAAAGGTCCCACCCGTGGAACCCATGGATTTTTTTCTAGTCTATGTCTCCTTCACTGTATTGGCACAATTTATATTGTCCTTGCAGTGAGGTGTCTCCCATAGCATCAGAATCTATATGTTCATCCAGCTACGTCTGGGTTTACTGTCTCCCTCATGATGTATGCATGAATGCACGAAGAAGTAGCCAGGTGGTTTCCATTCTGGTTATGATGGGGAGCCTGTGTGGGTAGTATTTACTGTGCAGTTTTATCTCACTGTCATCTGCGGATGACTTCAGAATAAACACATCATTGTAAGTGAGGTCTCCACTCACCTGATTCATCTTTCAGATCTTTCCCTCACTGTTTCAAAATGTTTTCCATAGCAATCAGACATGGCAATTAAAACCACACAGCTCAGGCTTTGAAACCCAAATTATATGATCAAGACACGTACAAATTGTGAATCAGGTAACTACGTTAACTTTAATGGTGGTGCTGGTCATCTGAAGGTGTTTCTGTCCATAAATTCTCTTTCTACATAGACTGATAGGTCAGTTTCTCTTGGTTTTTGTGAGAACATAAGAATGGCCATGGTGGGTGTAGTGGGGCAGCTACCCAATTCCTGAGGAACAGGGATGAAAAGCAGCCCTGGAGAGGGCTGTGGCTGTGACGAAAGCCTTGGCTGATTGGGGAACCAGCCAAAGATGCAGCCACGCCCCAATCAGGGCCCAGCCGGCCCTTATAAGCGTGCAGTGGGTCAGGAGCATGGAGAGTCTCTCTCTGGCAGTAGAGGGGGATGGGCCTGGCTGCTGAGAGCTGAGGAGGGTACCTAAAGTGGAGCAGGGCTGAGAAAAGGCCAGAGGAGCTAGGGAGCTCTGGCCTGGAAACCTGCAAGCTGCAGGCCTTGTTAAAGGCCGAGAAGGATTCTGGGGTTGCAATGGGGCAGCCCAAGGGTAGGCAGAGGCAGCAGGTCCAAACCCTCCTTGCTGATGATGAGTGGCAGTTCTACTGCAGTCCACCCCAGTGAGTGGAGGCTAGACGGTAGCAAAAAACTGAGACGAGGTGGGGATAGGGCCTGGGGGTTCCCCGGGGAGGGGAGACCCAGCAAGACTGTGAGGTACTGTAGGGGGCAGAACCTGGGGAGAAGGGGCACTGGGGTCCAGGAGGGACACGGGGGCTCAGCAGCAAGTGGGACATCGGCCTGCAGAGGACGGTCCGAAGGCTGGAAACACTAATTCCCTGGGTGGCCAGCAGGAGGTGCCACGCCTGTGAGTCGTCGCCTGTGACAGCAGGTCAGACCAAAGGTCCATCTAGGCCAGTATCCTGTCTTCTGACGTGGTCAGAGCCAGGTGCCCCAAAGGGAATGAACAAAACAGGCAATCATCAAGTGATCCATCTCCTGTTGCCCATTCCCAGCTTCTGTCAAACAGAAGCTTGGGACACCAGCCCTGCCCATCCTGGCTAATAGCCATTGTATGAACTTACCTAGTTCTTTTTTGAACTCTGTTATAGTCTTGGCCTTCACAACATCCTCTGGCAAGGAGTTCCACAGGTAGACTGTGCGTTATGTGAAGAAACACTTCCTTTTGTTTGTTTTAAACCTGCTGCCTATTCATTTCATTTGGTGACCCCTAGTTTTTGTGTTATGAGAAGGAGTAAATAACATTTCTTTATTCACTTTCTTCACACCAGTCATGATTTTATAGACCTCTATTGTAATCCTCCTTAGTCATCTCTTTTCCAAGCTGAAAAATCCTAGTCTTATTAATCTCTCCTCATACGGAAGCTGTTCCATACCCCTAATCATTTTTATTGCCCTTTTATGAATTTTTTCCAATCCCAATAGATTTTTTTGAGATGGGACAGCCACATCTGCATGCCATATTCAAAGTGTGGCCGAACCATGGATTTATATAGAGGCAATATGATATTTTCTGTCATATTATCTATCTCTTTCTTAATGATTCCCAACATTCTGTTCGCTTTTTTGACTGCCGCTGCACATTGAGTGGATGTTTTCAGAGAACTATCCACAGTGACTCCAAGATCTTTCTTGAGTGGTAACAGCTAATTTAGACCCCATCATTTTATATGTATAGTTGGGATTATGTTTTCCAACGTGCATTACTTTGCATTTATCAACATTGAATTTCATCTGCCATTTTATTGCCCAGACACTCAGTTCTGTGAGATCCTTTTGTAGCTCTTTGCAGTCTGCCTGGGACTTAACTATCTTGAGTAGTTTTGTATCATCTGCAGATTTTACCACCTCACTGTTTACCCTTTTTTCCAGATCATTTATGAATATGTTGAGTAGGACTGGTTCCAGTACAGACCTCTGGGGGACACTACTATTTACCTCTCTCCATTCTGAAAACTGACCAGTAAGTAAGGAGAGTAAGGAAAAAAGAAATACACAGCCTCAAAGATTTCCATGAAGTGCTTCTCAACGCAGTCTGCTGTTTTTTTCACTTGTAAAAGCAGTGGAAATGACAGTAACCACACCATATTTCCTAGAAGATGAAGGAAATAACCTCATTCAGCAAAGGCTGACACTCCAGAGCACTGTCGATGGTTATAAAATTAAAAATATCAAGTGAGATGTATTGAGTAAAATATTTCTGTTTTCTAGTTGGTTTTTTCTCTTCAGAAGTGCAGTGCTATAGTTTCACAGCAGGAATACCGCAGTCATTAGGGGAGAAGTTTTTATAAGCTCTACAGCTAGCTCTGAAAAATAGGGGACCCATTGGGCTGAAGGTTTCCCAGCTTGTTTTCAGCCCTCACTTGGTTTTTGTGCATAGAGAGCTTGTTAATATATATTTTTTTCCCAGTCAGCTACTCATTGTTACTGTCTCATCATAAGGACTGGGAAGTTTTAGGACTGCCTCTCTGAAGGCTTTTAGTAGTGTGCCTGTTTGTTCAACCTGCTAATAAACAATTTCCTGACTTTGTAAGAAGATGAGTCAAAGATCGTGTCTGGGAGGGAACCAGTATGAAGCTAGAGCAGAATGTTTCTCTTGCAGTCTTGCAAAACTCTCTCTTGATTTGAAAATCTGTTCAGAATCAAATAACTTTCCTTTATTTTTTTAAAGCAGAGACAACTGTATAAACTGATCTGTGTAGGAAGATTTCAAACAGAGTAGACAGGAGTGTGAAAAAGGGAGAATGTCGTATTCTTTTGTCATTAATTTAATTCCAAAATTCACCAATGCAGAATAACTTGTAGGTAAAAAATGATGAAAAGGGAACTATGTCACCTGGAAACATCATCGATTAAATAAATACACAAAGGCAGGGAGGCAGGGTTCAAGATGCTACTGGAGAGACTCTTTCAGCATTGATGGGAGAAATCAGCATATGAAGATCTATGCAGGGAGAAAAGCAGTATCATAAGGCACTATATGCAGGCATAGCCAGATAAAATGATAAATTAACAGAAGTAAGTAACATCCACGCTACAGGAGTTCTGGTTTTATTAGCAGTGACAACTGGTCTTGGTTTTGAACAGCATTTTATAATCTTGGGGCACAATGTCAAAAATCAAGAGTGTTCCTCTATTTAAACCCCCACAAGCCCCGAAGTGACCTTTTTTCCTAAGTGAAGGCACAGGCAGACTGATGACTTTTTCAGATATGAACGGTCATGGCAAAGAAACCCAAATGCTAGCCAGAGCTCTGACAGGGGAGTGTTGCAGACAGCATACGCTTGGCCCTAGTGTGTCTGAGCTTATATGTACTGGTCTGTAGGAAATGAGGTATTTCCTTTTGGTTGCTTGTATTAAAAGATAGGAGCCAGATCCTGATCTCACCCCACAATGAATCCAACAAAACTCCATTTGCTTCAGTGGTGTTTCCCTGTGCTTACACCAGTGCAGGTGGAATCAGACTCTGTCCACAAGTTTCTGGGAATCTATGACCTTTTCGGTCTTTTGGGGCATCATAAGTGAAACATTTTCTTATTTGACTGTACAGTGAATCCAGGTTTTTAATACATTCCATATGTGAGAGCCATTCTAATAAGCCAAAGTGTAAGAACATGCAATCTGTTTGGGATGTGCATGCTGATTAGGAGTCAGACTGTGTTCTGTTCCCTGTATCACGGCCATTCGTGTCACCAGACAGACATTTGCGAGTGTGTATTTAGCTCATGGTAATACCCATTTTTTCAAATGTGAAACTAAAAGACCGTATTACAGTATTTGAAAAGCAATGAAATCATGCTGGTTTCACGCACGCACACTGAAGTGATTTATTAGTGAAATGGCATGTCTGGATAAAGTGACAGTTGTCTCATGGCTCTGGAAGCGGGAGGATAAAGGCACGCGGGGAGGGCAGGTTGTGTGCACTGTTGACCTGTTGGGAATGTCTGTATATGTTTTTACTGTAGGCCAGCCACTGAGAGAGCCCAAGCCCCGGTCACCTCAGTGCTGTTAACTCGGCCATCCCTGAGCACTACAGCTGGCCTGCCAAGCCAGGGGAACGCAATGAGACAGACAGGAGTAGGATCAGGCCCTTATAGTGGGTCCTGTGTTGGGCAGGGATCTGTGAGGTGTGCAGAGCGCAGGGAGACTGGGTTGCGGCTCCCGTGGCTGCCATGTTTTACATCCTCTGGAGTCCCTTCCCAGGCAGAGCACGTGAGGGCTCTTGAGCCTGGGTTTGACAGCTGATTGGTCACTGGGGCCAGGAAAGATGTGATCTTGCAGCCACTCAAAGAAGTTCCTGACTTCTAAGACCATTTGGAGTCCTGGAACTGCAAAGGCTTTGAGCCCACCCGGCAACGTAAGGGCACACACCTTCCATCAGGCCATGTCCTGCTTCACTCCAGCATCACTGCTGCCTTGACAGGGCTTATTTCAGCCAGTGGACCTGTGGACAGAATCCTTCCTTCCCCTTGGGCTCCTCTCCATCAGCTATTGGATGAAGTGCTGCCTGGGCTGACGTGGAAGAGAAGCAGAGCTACGTGCCAGGTGTCAGCTGCTGCTACATGTGCCTACAGCATTGCATGACTTCCCCAAGGCATTTCATGTCTCTGGTGGGGGAGAGGAAGGGCTGTGTGTGCATGGCTCCACAGCCAAGTTCAAGGGAGAAAAGCAGCTGCCATTTTGAGTCTCTGGGCTCTGTCTGAGAGGGACAACCAGTGCCACCTCACTGCGACTCCAGCAGGTCTGCAGCAACTCATCATCCAATGCTGCTGACAGTTCTACCAGCACCTGCATGGATATTTACCCCAACCCATGACTAGAAGCAATCATCCACCAGTGTGCCCCAGTGCCATACCCAGGGCAGAAGATGTTTGCAATTGGGAGGTGCTGTTGCAGATAGCCCTGCAACGGAAGCGACTTCATCAAAGTCAATGGTGCTAACGCAATGGCAGCGAACCAGGCCCAGTGTGCTCCTGGGATGGACACGTTCCCTTTTAAAACAACGTGGAGCGGCTCATATTCCAAACAAGAAAGCGCTGCGCAGCACTGCCTCAGCCTAAGCACACGGATTCACAAAGTGCATGTTCACACTTATGGAGGCAGCTTTGCTTGGGCACGAGGTAGCTCCAGGCCTCGTACCTGTGACCTGTCGGTGCTCTGTGTTCCCTGTTCATCTGAAGGGTGCTGCATGCTTACAGCGTGCATCAATGGCCATAATAATTACCTTCAGATGAGGCTTCTCTGCTGAGACCCCAAAGGCTCCTCCATCTATTCAGTTCCCTCTTGGGGGACCTTGAGCCTCTGGATTCCGTTTGCATCTATCGTTGTAGCCACATTTTATTTCCTGGGACATTTGCAAAAAGTTGTTAAGGGCTCTGGAGTTGTGTGTCCCATCCTCACTCAGGGGCTTTTCTCACAACGACACAAAGCAGGGGTGAGACAGTTCCTTTCCCTCTCCATGCTCTGGTTTTTGTTGGCTTGTCACCCATGTTCACACTTGACCTCTTCTGCAAGCCAACCCAGCGGAGCTGTTTTTCAGACTGTACTGAGTATTTCAGGCCTAATTCTGTTTTCCATGGAGTAACTCTGCTTTGCAGTGGTACAGGGAAGACCAGTATCTGGCCCCTGACTCCTTGGCTAGAACAGGACAAGTTGCTAATAGGGTGTATGCCAGTGAGGGCACTAACTGCGGCTCCAGCATACGGGATCAATAAAATACAAATGAAAAGGGAACCAGAGATTTGTTCTCTGAAGGCAACTAGACTCTGGAAAATTGCTGAAGGAAAAAGACAGTTCAGACCATGTTCTGCTCCCTACAATTCAGCCTGGAGATTGAATGATTTCCTTTCTTCTAAAGATTACAAAAACCAATGGCCAGCTAACTGGGGAGTCCTCTATTGCCATGTTTCAGCCATTATTTCTGTTTCTACTAAGAACACTATGCTGTCCCTTCATTCCAGCAAAATATTAATTCTCTCAAGTATCAGAGGGGTAGCCGTGTTAGTCTGGATCTGTAAAAGCAGCAGAGAATCCTGTGGCACCTTATAGACTAACAGACGTTATGGAGCATGAGCTTTCGTGGGTGAATACCCACTTCGTCAGATGCATGCACGAAAACTCATGTTCCGAAACGTCTGTTAGTCTATAAGGTGCCACAGGATTCTCGGCTGCTATTAATTCTCTGTGGCTCAATGAAGAGGGCATTGGAAAGGGAAGTCACAAGTGCTCCATTTTCTTTTCTTTTTAAAAACAGACTAGTGTAGTTTTTCCAAGGCTGAGCAAAGAGTGATACAACTTAGTGCCTGCACAGAGTGCCTGTCCCGGGAAGATCTCAAAGCCAGATGGGTCAGGCATAGTAAGTGTTACTATCGCCACTTTGCAGGTGTGCAAACAACAACAGAGAAGGGAACTGTCAGAGCCTGGATTAGAAGCCACCTCTGCTG
This sequence comes from Chelonoidis abingdonii, assembly GCF_003597395.2. Taxonomy (NCBI): domain Eukaryota; kingdom Metazoa; phylum Chordata; order Testudines; family Testudinidae; genus Chelonoidis; species Chelonoidis abingdonii. Next base: position 1,260,397 of record NC_133790.1, read on the forward strand.
ACTCTCAGATTTCTGTTCTAACTGTTCTACCCCCATGATCATCTAGAAGGTCAAATCTTTTCCCCACTCTCTCAAGGTATTTCTTCCATAGATGCACGTAGATGAAAACGAGGGAACCCAAGTGACCCACTTTTCCCAGGATTTTAAGAGCATCTGGACTGAGGTTATAAAGCTGACGGCTTGCATTGGAATCCAGTCAGGCTGCAGGTCTGAAGGAGTGTTGGGAAGCATTTCCAAGTGGGAGTTGCACTCTGTCATCCGTCATTTGTTCAGACTGAGAAGAGAGAGTCAGTGTGAGGTATAGCAACTTCTTCCTCCCTGTCTCCAGCATTAATCTAAATGCCAAAAAGCAGACCTTGTGGAATGCACCGGCATTATTGAAAGCACGAGCTTCTAATTCCATATGGCATGAAACTATCCCCCAGGTAGTACTTAACAGACACCCAGCACTGTCTCACAGCTCATAGGTTAGTGCACCCAGCTTGGCTGTTTATGCATTTCGGTATTAGGCCATATTGAAGAGCTGTTACATTAGGCTGCCTAAGGTGACAAGAGAGCGCAGGAAGAGATGAATACAGATGAGACAATCAGCACACAGGGCTGGAAATTGTTTATTGAAAGGAAAGGATCATATTACACTCCATTTCTGCTGAGTTTATCTTGGTTTTTATCAGATTACACACAGGATAACTCATCAATATTGTGATCCTGCTGACTTGTAGGTGAGCCACTGCATAATTCATGGGTGCTGTAGCGCTCCAGTGATGGGAGGCGCATATTTAATTAGACACTTAGCAGTTTCACTCCTTTGGAGAAACTCCTGAATTGCACCTGTTAAAGTGAACACTGCAGTTCCTGCACCAGGAATGGCCAGAGGCTGCTTGTAGGAGCGGCCTGGTGTTTTCTCACTGTGTTCCAGTTCTTTGTGGGAGAATTGGTAAGTCATCATTTCTTGGCACATTGATTTCCTGGCATGCTTCTATGCTTTATTCTAGAACATAAGACCATGACAGGGGTCATACTGGGTCAGACCAATGGTCCATCTAGCGCAGTATCCTGTCTGCCAACAATGGCCAGTGCCAGATCCTTCAGAGGGAATGAACAGAACAGGGCAATTATCGAGTGATTCATCCTCTGTCGTCCACTCCCAGCTTCAGGCAGTTGGAGATTTAGGGATACCCAGAGAAAGGTTGCATCTCTGAACATCTTGGCTAATAGCCATTGATGGACGTATCCTCCAGAAACTTATCTATTTCTTTATTTTAAACCCAGTTATAGTATTGGCCTTCACAACATCCCTGGCAAGCCCACAGGTTGACTGTGCATTGTGTGAAGTACTTCCTTATGTTTGTTTTAAACCTGCTGCCTATTAATTTCATTGGGTCACCCCTAGTTCTTGTGTTATGAGGAGTAAATAACACTTCCTTATTTATTTTCTCCACACTAATCATGATTTTATAAGCTTCTAGCACATCCCCCCTTAGTCGTCTCTTTTGCAAGATAAACAGTCCCAGTCTTTTTAATCTCTCCTCGTATGGAAACTGTTCCATATCCTTAATAATTTTTCTTTCCATTCTCTGTACCTTTTCCCATTCTAATGTATTTTTTTTTGAGATGGGGCAGCCAGAACTGCATGCAGTATTAAAGATGTGGGCATACCAGGGATTTATATAGTGGCATTATGATACTTTCAGGCTTTATTATCTATCTCTTTCCTAATGGTTCCTAATGTTCTGTTAGCTTTTTTAACTGTCACTTCACACTGAGTGCATGTGTTCAGAGAACTTTCCACAATGAATCCAAGATCTCTTTCTTGAGGAATAACAGCTAATTTAGACCGTATCATTTGTATGTATATTTGGGATTATGTTTTCCACTGTCCATTACTTTGCATTTATCAACATTGAATTTCATGTGCCATTTTGTTGTCCAGTGACCTGGTTTTGTGAGATCCCTTTCTAACTCTTTGTAGTCTGCTTTGGACTTAGCTATCTGGAGTTCTCTCTCTAAGGCATCTGTAGAACTGGGTGGTAAGGCATTGCAGTCCACTACAGGACTGTTTTTTAACCAGTTATTTTCAAGTATTAAATCATAATTCCAATATATTTATTGTAAAATGCGTGTGGCAGAGCAGAGAAGTCCCCAGATTATGTTGCCCTTGATGTGACCTTGTATGCTCCCATTACACTCCTTCTATTAGCATCAGAGCGACCTCAGCTCATGCTTGAAGTGGGAATATTCTGACCTTAGATTGTACAGTAACCACTAAGCAAGCAATATAATACTGGAACATACCACCTTTGACACTGTTGACCAACCACTTTGCTGCCATAGTGAGTATGTCACCATGGTGAATGCTATTTTATCCACAGAGACTATGCGTGAGCATTAGCTAGTATCTGTTGGGATCTTGGATCACATGTGAGTGTTAGCTTGCTCTTAGTCTGGATAACACCACCTCTGGAACTTCCTCTCAGGTAGAGCCCTCTTTCGAACACCTTGCTCAGGCACAGACAGTTAGCATGGAAAGAAGTGAGATTTTCCCCTTGCAAGTTGAGTCTCTTCCCCACCCTTGGAATGCCCATTGACATAAGTGATGGTTCCACATCAAGCTAGTTGAAAGATGGGGCTCCAAGTGAGGGGATCAGAATTGGGCCTGTAGGCTTGCATCATTAAATGGCATTATACGGCTGCATACATGTTGCCAGAAAAAGCTCAGAAAAGTCAGCGATGCCATGTTAATTGTCTTACTGCTTTTAACTAGTAAGAAGCATAGAGAGTACAGCTAGCCCTGCTTGTCCCTGTGATGAACAGTTCCATCAATTACACTCTAAACAAATCACAACTGGATTAGAGTTACAGGACTTTAATTCCATTACTTCAGATTTTGCCCTAGAGATGGAGTTGTTGCTGAGGTTACGCCCTAATGCCCAAATAGATGAATCGAAGTCCTACTACTCTGTACTTCTCCCACAATGCTGATTATCTCAAGCTCTCATTAGAGTCTATACCAAGAGCCAGAAATAGAGACAGTGCTCCAGAAAACAGACCGTGTTTATTTCACTGGAGAGTGTCTTATTTAAAATATAGATTTACCTAGCTATCTGTTAATGCTGCTGCCATCCCCACAGTATCTGAGCACTTTCACATTGGCATTACAAAGTATATCATTTAGAAGGGTTTTCTGTTGCTTCTATCGACCCTGAAATGCCGCTGTGAAATGAGATCATGTGAAGAGGAACAGGTGTGCTACCTCTTGCGTGATGTACAGTAATTTGACAGGTATATTTTGTCCTGTGGAGAGAAATATATTTAAAGTAGGTCAATACAGTAGGAGTGATAATATATACAGTATATGGTATATGTATATTTCATTGGTGACATCTCTTACCGGGCTCAATTTTCAAGCATGAGTGAATTAGTAGGATGCTCATATGAGTACTTGGACACCTAAAATGGGTATTGATGTGGTTAAGTGCTGCTCCAGATACAGATACAGAATGTGGCTGTCCTATTAAGGTTTCTGAATGGTTCCCCCCGTACTGCAGTAAAAGATACACAAACTGTCTGCAAACATCCAGTAGATGCTCCTTTAGAGAGCACACTAATGTTATTCACATGGCATTGTTAGTCGGATCTCCTGTGCTGGCACTTTACCCAGAGGAATCTGATGGCAGTTCAGCTTTTGCATTGACCATAGGAGGTGACAGACCTGCATAACCATATATGTGTTCTGCTTCTCTGGGTAGGCACCTGATCAGGTTTCTCAAAACGGGGGTCCACACCTCTCAGCTATTAAAAGAATGTTCCTAATTGGTTGAGAGACTTTGCATTTGTGATGTTCTGATGTTCCCATCTACATAGCATCATTCACCCTGCGCTGCCTGATCACTGTGGTGGGCTCTCTTTCCAGTGGCTTTTCATTTACATTCCCCAGTGACGGAGTGATAGACATGTCTAGAGGAGGAAGGAAGTATGTGGTGTTCTCACCTGTACATAGCCCCTGGCAATGGAGACATCTAATTCCTGAAGATTATAACCTGTCCTCCCTTTTCTCTGACCATGTCCCACCTCCCCACAACATGTAACTGCCTACAGAGCCGTGTGGAACATAGGGCTTGCCGGACTGGATCAGTTCTGAGCTCCACCTACTCCAGTGTCCTGCCTCCAACAGAGACCAGCACCAGGCGCTTCAGAGGAGGGTGCAAGAAACCTTACATCAGGCAGATGTGGGGTAGTCTGCCTCCCCAACCCCCCGTTTCAGGCCGCCTCTTATTCCTTGAAGCATGAGGGCTTTAGTATCTCTTCCAAAATGTATGTTCATGCTAACTGTTATAACTCTGGATAGTCTTGTACCTTATAGAAATGTTCAGTCCTTGTTTGACTCTTGCTAAATGCTTGGTCTCAGCGACTTCCTATGGCAATAAGTCCCACAGTTTAATTGTATATTTTGTGAAAAATTAGTTCCTTTTATCCGTTTTGAATTTCCCACCTTTCTGTTTATTGAGTGTTCTCTTGTTCTTAAGCTGTGAGACAAGAACAAAGTTCCTGATCTACTTCTCTAGGCCATTCATTATTTTATATACTTTTGCCATGTCCCCTCTTTTAATCCCTTCCCTAAAGTAAACAATTCTGAATCAAAACGAGGTGCAGCTGTAGATCCCTGCTATACTCCAGAGGCCTAAGCCCAGTTGTGTTCAATGTTTGCCTCTGCCATAGACTGTTTGAAAATGTATCTGTGATAGTGAGAGATTTTGTCATTTTTCTGGTGCTTCCCTTCATTAATTTCCTGGTTGCAGTACATTACTCATGGATAATTAAGAGTGAGCTATTAATACAACATTTAATATTCAAGTGCAGCCAAGAGGAGAGAACAATAAGTGAAGGAATTCTATACTACAAGACATTTTGGTCTCGAGGTGAGGTGGGTTTTTTTTTTTTTTTGGATAACTTTGTCTATCAGAGTATAGTGATGTCTATCCATGTAAGTGTGGTTCTGAGAATTTCATTTATTGAGACTACAAACAGGACATTAAATTTGGGGAAATGTGTTTGGATTGCTCTTCGCAGAAATAGCCAATACTACTCACAATTTTATTTATCTAATTTATCTTAAATTAGGGGAATTATGTTAGATTCAGCTAAGAAATGCTCAGTGTATGTTAATTTTAACAAGATTAAAGTCTGTCTAGGGACAAAATTAACGCTAAAATACCAGCACTGGTGATAAGGACATTAAAACAAAGCCAGAGAGAGTGGTCGCTCTGGGTCCAGGTGAAGAAGAGCTGAGCTGAGCTGGTATTTGGGGAGCCTACCCTGAAATTGTTCATACTTTGTACAGCGTATCAAGTAAATAAATACATTTCAGCCTCTGGTGTTTCTGCCAGTCCCACCCCCTTCTCACGATGGAAATGAATGATTCGTTGTTATAAATGGAGAGGAGAGTGGAACTTACAATCTGTCTTCTCACTTATTCATAGGTTGGAGAAATGGCTGGGATTTAGTATGTCTCAGTCTCTGTCAGTCTTGAGTGGCTGATCCTCAGCATTGAGCCTCATATTTTGACACCTGCTTTTTGACTGAATGGGTCAAATATCTGTGCTTTCCACTAATGTTACACTATTTGGTGTGACATTATGTATGTGACATCCCCATATACCCAGAGCGGGATAAGTCTGAGCTCTGTGGGGTCCACAGGGTTGCCCTTCTGTAAGCAAGACCTGGTTTTGAACATCACTTCTTTACGAAGATATTATGGGATATTTTAAACCAACAAAGGAGGACAGGAGTGTGCTCACATGCACACTTGAGCCCTTGAGGGAACTAATATAGGCACATAAGCAGGTCTTGTATACCCCGTTCCACAGCAGTCAGTAGCATGTGTGTACACACAAACACCATTCTTCTTCCCCACTCTCAGTTAAAGCAGAGGCTACCTCGGGCATCAGAGCAAAGCAGCAGGAGTCCTATTCAACAGTCAAGCCCCAATCTTCACGTGCTGACATTGTGGTAATAGCTAAAAGGAGTTATGCCTTTCTGTTTAGGTGGCTGCATGAGCTCTCAGTGCATAGCCAGAAGAATTGCAATACATGGGATTTGGTCTGTGCAGTTCTGAGTGTATGTGGACTGAAAATGCTTTGTGGAGGGAAGGGAAAAGTCAGACAGGCCTTTCTGCCCAAAGTTTGGATGTGAAATGAGCATCTCTGCAACGGGATATTAAGGACACTCTCCTCTGCCATCTACAGAAAAGTTTCCTATATTGGTCCAACCCTGACCTCAGTAATGGTGGATGCAGTGTTTCTCTTTTCTGCTCACTGGATGTTCCCAAGAAATGGAAAAGCATGTGTAAAACTGCCACCAGTTAAGCACGTACAATAGTTGCCATTTACAAGGCAGCAATTGCAAGCAATTACTCCACAGGTATATGTGAGCTAGCACAGTTTATTAATATTTATTTCCAGTGCACCCACACGCTGCTAGAATCTATTCAGACACAAGTCCCTGCCCCAAACAGGAAATGGAAATTTATCTGCTGATAGCAAATGTTGACTTTTTTATGGCAACCACTGTAGTAACCCTAGTTGGACAGCTGTATTCTTTGTAAGAGGGAGTTCTATTAGAGAAAAGGATACTAATTCGTTGTATCAGTCAGACATCGAGTAGTTTTTGTTTTCCAAATATGACTCAAAAATCTCTCCTAAAACTTGTTCCAGAGTATCTAACATGCTCTCTCCCATGTTCACGCGCACATGCCACACACATGTACACAGACACATGATTTTGTTAGATGAGCTGAATAATTGGTTATTTACAGGCAATAAAGGGTAACTGTGTCTTGGGCCTTTCTTCAAACAGCTTGTTTAGTTAATAATGACACCCACTGACTACATCTATTTGTCTAATGGGGCCACACTTTTCTACTGGTATTCGGTGCTCCTGGGCTCTCTGAGTCCTGAGTACAAGCTCCTTCCCCTCTGCAATGTAGCAAAGGGTGGACAAACCAATTCCTCCAGCTTTCTGCTGAAGTGGGGAATGTAAATAAACAGAGGCACTATATTGATTCCAAATTAAACAGCAACAAAACATATTATTTACTAGTATAATAAAAATGTTGTCAGATAAGTAATGTTAGTTAAGCACAAAGCTTTCGTGACCGCATTGCGTACACTCATTTCTATCATATAAATAGCTACCTTTGTCACTGAGAAATCTTACACAGAGCTATGTGCTGTAAACTGGATTTGCATTTCTGGACATAAGGGCCTGCTTGGCTATTAGGACTATGATTACTCTCAGTGCTGGCTATTAGCTGATATTGCCATTCCCATTTCCAATCCTCATGCACCTCACCCAAAGAAGAAGGATAAATACTGAGATGGGTGAACATGAGTGCCTGGTATTTAATGAGGCATCACAGAAACGTGGTAGAATCAAGAGGACACAGCAATACCAGAGTACAAAATATACAGGAAGGACAGAGTAGGTGGAGCTGGTAGGGGACTGGCACTATAGGTGAAAGAAAGAATAGAGTCACATATAGTATAAAATCTTGAATCAAACAGTACCACGAAAGCTGTATGGGTAGAAATTCCATCCTTGAATAATAAGAGAATAGCAGTCGGAATATGCTACTGCCCCCCTGACCAGGATGGTGACTGTGATTGTGAAATACTCAGGGAGATGAGCAGCTACGAAAACAGAAAACCCAATAATAAGTGTGGGTTCAACTATCCCCGTATTGACTGGGAACCTGTCACCTCAGGACAGGATGCAGAGAAAAATTCTAGACACCATTAATGACTGCTGTTTGGAGTGGCTAGTCCTGGGAACCCACAGGGGCAGAGGCAATTCTTGATTTAGTCCTAAGTGGCACACAGGAGCTGGTCCAAGAGGTGCATATATCAACCATAATGTAATGAAATTTAACCTCCTTGTAGGGCACAAAATATCAAAGAAACCCACCACAGTAACATTTAAATTCAAAAAAGGGGAACTACATAAAATGAGGAGGCTAGTTAAACAGAAATTAAAAGGAATAGTCAAAAGAGTGAAATGCCTGCAAGATGCATGGAACCTTTTAAAAAACACCAAAATGGAGCCAAACTATTTGTATGACTCAAATAATAATAAAAATAAAAACAAATAAGACCAAAAAATGCCACTATGGCTAAACAACAAGTACAAGAGGTGGCTAGAGACAAAAAGACACCATTTAAATATTGGAAGTCAAATTCCAGTGAAGATAATAGAAAGGAACATAAACCCTGCCAATTCAAGTGTAAAAATAAAATTAGGCAGGCCAAAAAAGAATTTGAAGAGCAACTAGCAAAAGACACACAAACTAACAGCAACAATTTATATCAGAAGCAGGAAGCCTGTCAAGCAGTCAGTGAGGCCACTGGGGACAACTGAGGTGCTAAAAGAGCATACAAGGAAGAGAAGGCCTTTGCGGAGAAGCTAAATGAATTCTTTGTATTGGTCTTCACTGCAAAGGGTGTGAGGGAGATTCTGATAACTGAGCCATTCTTTTTAGACGAAAAGCCTGAGGAACTGTCCCAGATTAAGGTGTCATTAGAGGAGGTTTTGGAACAAATTAATGAATTAAACAGTAGTAAGTCACCAGGACCAGATGGTATGGACCCAAGAATTCTGAAGAAATTCAAATATGAACTTGCAGAACTATTAACTGTGGTATGTAACCTGTATTGCTTAAATCAGTTCTGTACCAGATGGCTGGAGGACAACTAATGTAATGCCAATTTTTAAAAAGTCTCCAGAGATGAACCTGGCAATTACAGGCCAGTAAGCCTAACATCAGTGCCAGGCAAATTGGTTGAAACTATGTAAAGAACAGAATTATCAGACAGCTAGAGGAACAAGATATGTTGGGGAAGTATCAACATTGCTTTTGTAAAGGAAAATCATGCCTCACCAATCTGTTAGAATTCTTTGAGGACTCTGAAGAAATATGTGGACAAGGGTGATCCAGTGGATATAGTGTACTTGGACTTTCAGAAAGCCGTTATTTAGGAGCCTTTGATGAAGGACTTTGTCAAAGTAGGCAGCCCTGGAATGAGTGGGAAGTCCTCTCATGGACCAGTAGCTGTTCAACATATTCATAAATTATCTGGAAAAGGGGGTAAACATTGAGGTGAGGTGGCAAAGTTTGCAGCCACTACAAAATTACTCAAGATCGTTCAGTCCAAAGTAGACCGCAGAGCGTTACAAAAGGATCACACAAAACTGGGTGTCTGGGTGACAAAATGACAGATGAAATTAACTGTTGATAAATGCAAAGTAATGTAAATTAGAAACATAATCCCGTCTATACATACAAAATGATGGGCTCTAAATCCAAATACTCAAGGAAAAGATCTTTGAGCAGATGAACAATTCCATGTGCAGTAGCTGTCAAAAGAGCTAACAGAATGTCTTATTATCTATCCTTTTCCTAATGGTTCCTAACAATCTTATGATAAGAAAATATCATAATGCCACAATATGAATCCAGGGTACGCCCACACCTTGAATATGACATGCATTCTGATTGCTGCATCTCAAAAAAGATATATTAGAATTGGAAAAGGTACAGAGAGGGCAACAAAAATGATTAAGGGTATGGCACCGATTCCATGTGAGGAGAGATTAAAAAGACTGGGACTGTTCAGCTTGGAAAAGAGACGACAAGGAGGGATATGGTCGAGGTCTATAAAATCATGACTGGTGTGGAGAAAGTGAATAAGGAAGTGTTGTTTATTCCTTCACATAACACAAGACCCAGGGGTAACCCAATGAAATTAATAGGTAGCAGGTTTAAAACAAGAGGAAGTGTTCCTTCACGCAACACACAGTCGACCTGTGGAACTCATTGCCAGGGGATGTTGTGAAGGCCAAAACTATAACAGGGTTCAAAAAAGAACTATATAAGGTCACTGAGGCTAGGTCCATCAATGGCTATTAGCCATGATGGTCAGGGATGCAACCCAATGCTCTGGATGTCCCTAAACCTTTGATTGCCAGAAGTTGGGACTGGATGACATGGGATGGATTACCCAATAAATTACCCTGTTCAGTTCATTCCCTCTGGGGCACGTGGGACTGGCCACTGTCAGAAGACAGGATAGTGGGCTAGATGGACCAGTGGTCTGACCCAGTCTGGCCGTTCGTATGTTCTCATTTAACAGAACAAGTGGTAAAGTGAATGGAACCTTTGGAAATCTGTAGATTCAAAAGCATCTGGAAGTCTTCTTTAGTAATGTGAGTATAACCCTTGTGCCAGGTGGGGGGAGCAGTAGCAAGTGCCAGGTTCAAGTGAGGTCTAAGGGCTAAATCACTAAAAATGATAAGTTCAAGCTCTCTCATAGAACCCTCTCTATTCCCCAGCTTGAGGGACTGCTCACCTTTAGAGGTGATTCCTTCCCTACCTTCAAGCACTCAGCAGTCCCTGGGTATGTCACTCCACAAATAGCTTTTACTTGGGAGAAATCAAATAAAACATCTGCTTACATTACAAATGGTAAGAGCAAACCCCTGAGAGCATGGGAGGGGTGTGGCTATCCCACTAGTCACTGCCCAGGCACGAGGATCCCGCACTTCTGAGTCCATCTGCTGCAGGCCAGTGAAGTCAGCACCACCAGGTCTTCCTCCAAAGTCTGGTTCTGCAAAGTCTGCTCCTCCTGGCCTACCACTGTCAGGTCCTGGTTCCACAAAGCCAGCTCTGCTGCTATGTGGCCTAGTCTCACAAAACCAGCCCCACCCAAGGCTCTCTGAGCCTCTTGTTGACATTGAGTTCACTCCCCGAGCTGAGTCCAGCTCAGGCTGACCCACTGTCCTAACACTGTACCTTTCACAATTCCCACTCCTTTCATAAATACCCCAACCACCAGTTCATATCACATCCCAAACCAGAGCAAACACCAAATGATACAGCCCCAAACTGTGACTAAAACTGCATTGGGCAACATGCCAACACGTAAGTGAAGCCTGCCAGAGCTAGCTCCTGCCTTCTCCTATGAGGGAACAAAGAACTCCTTTTCCCTAGGAGCCTTCCAGCTTTGGGGCTTACCTGAAGAACATGTGGCGCTAGAGCATGGAAGGCCCTTAAGGAAACAGCTTGATCTTTGCTGGCCAAATATTCCCCCCTATTCTCTGTCCTAGTTTGTGCTGGAGAGAATTTGCTGCTGTTGGGCTTGAATTTTTCCACATATGCCTCTTAGCCATGGAAGATGCTGCCTGCCTGCTACTAACAGTAATTCCCAGTCAGTACTAGCGCTTAAAAGCAGACTGTAGAGCTACATGTATGGAGCTAATTGGTCTTAATCATTGAGTTGATATAGTTATAGCGCTCACTCGGTTCTCTTGTGGGAAAGAGATGGTGCAAATTCCAATTTTGTGTTGTAAATACTATATTCAGAAAATAAAATTAACTCCAAAACTAACGTGTGTGGGGGGGGTGTCAGATAATAGCTCCGTTGTTACTTTTACTTTAAAGCCATTGGACTGTTTGTGTTTTGTTGTGACATGCAGCACTGTCTATCTGCAGTTTTTAACCTTTCTTTAACCTGGTGAAGAATAGTTTAGTTCTTGTCTGTGTGGGAGGAAGAGGGGAGAAGAGGGAGCTGGGGAAAGAGAGAGGTCTTGGGGAACATCCTCGCGACACAACTGATGCTTGTGGGGGCCAGATCTGTCTGACACAGCAGACTGAACCTTGCCAGGGTGAAGATCCAACCTGACCTGTTTCAGAGCAGTGCATTAGCCCCGGTGTTTACCCCCAATCTGTGTTTCTGATGTGATGGTGGAAAGAAGGGATTTGTGTGTCTGAGTATTAAAGCTGGAGATGGAGGATGGTCCTGGCAGTCTCCAGCTTTCCTGAGGTGTAGTTGGGATTAGCACAGGTCAGCTGCTGAAGGGCAGGAACGTCACCCATGAACTGTGTCTGTTCAGTTTTACTGCGCAGCCTAGGAAAAACAGGGTCTCTGTTCAACACATGGACTGAAACACTGCACAAGGCTCATCCGGGGCAACGCTGGGGTGCAGCCACCCTTCGGGCTGCAGGATAGCTGCAGCAGCAGCTTGTAAAGCTGCTTCAGCCAGGTCCTTGCTAGTTTGGGTTGCCCCGGAACAGTTGATAGGACTTTCCTTGCCATTTCCATCATGGAGCGAGAGAGACATGGAGACCACAGGAGAGAAGAGCACCAGTCCTCTCTGGGGCAAGCACAAGGAGCGCTGCAACGGGCTGCGCAGAAAGTGGCTGCCCAAACTCACACCATTGCAGGAGGCCTCCTGGTCCTTTTGTGCTGGTGATTTGTCCCCTAGATACGAGAGTACCTTGATGTCCTGGGAACATCGAGACAAGAAAATCAAGTCAACCGGCTCCTTCTAAGTGAAGAATTGCTGCAGACTTTGGGAAAGTCGTCTCCTAGTCTCCTTGTTGTAGGCCATGGCCCGCTCACAGCCACTGGCTGGAGGCAAAGGGGGCAAGTTCAAACTGGCTAGTGGCCTGGCCGAATGCAAAGGAGAATGTTTGTATTTTGGGGGGAGGTGCCTTCGTTTTGATCGCAAACAAGAGAGTTTGTTTTTCTGTACCAGGGCCTCAAAGACAGTTAATTGGAAGCAAGCAGGGAGTTTATTTGTCTATACCTACAGTGCACTAAATAGAATCATCATGCTCCAGGGGCATTTGGGGGATCATTGTAAAGATGGATCTTCTCTGCATGACTTTTCAGCAAACCAGCTGTTAGTTAAAGGAGATACTGTTGTTTCTGTTTCCTGTGGAGAATAAAATTAAACAACTCTTTATTTGTGAATGACAGCCCAGGGACTGCACTAGTGCCGGAGCTCCGTATCAAGTGGCTTCATCCCAGTGCAGGTCCTCTGGGGCCTGAAGCCTTCAATTCATTAGTTGTCAGGCTTGTAGGAGGATTCCACATTAGGCCTTTAATTTAATGTATTGCCATGGGCTACTGACCACATGACACTGCTAACAAGGATCTGGGGCTGCTCTTCCATTTGGTGAGAATAACAGAGCGAGTAGGGGCCCCAAGAGTGTTAATCATAAAGGAAAACTAGTTGAAACCAGGTCACTTGGTGCAGGTTTTCAATATAATATGGAGGGAGAAGGTGATACTGTTTTATTTTAGTAGTATGTAATGTAACAATGAAGTTAGAGAACCCGAAACAGGCTCCAGCAAGACTGGCTGTGTGCATCGAATGGGTCGAATCGTTCTTTCTGTTACATTGCAGCAGTAGCTAGTTGGCACATACACACACAGGATGGTGTTGGGGCGTCTCAGCATGGGTTTGGGGCAGGATGCATAACTCATGGCATCACCTTGCACAAGCAACAGAGCCATCCCAAACATATGCCAATAAAACACATGATCTTTACACGGCACGCCATCAGACGCGCTCTCCCTGGTTTTAGCTCTGTGTAGATGTCCGGGCTTGTGGTGCTACGTACCCAGTGGAGCTGCAGAAGTGTGTTGATGATGTGGCACAGGGAAGTTTACGCCTACCTGCACTGTACAGTTCTACCCAGTGTCCTACCCAGAGTCCTAGCTACACTTGGCAATTGGAGAATGCCATTAGCGCCATTCAGAACATCCAGAACTGTCAGAGAGAGCAGGAGGGTCAGTGCCAAACACAGCCGAGCTTACACTCACACGGACATGGGTGGTACTTGGATGCCCTCCCTGAAAATGCTCCCTGCAGCCACCTGCCTGCCTCGTAGCCCACTAAACACCAGTAAGGCCCCACAGTCAGATTGTTTCTTGCACTAAAGCATTTTCACACAGCACAAGTATTTATTCTTCATTTACAAATTCACACTCCGCTCCTGCTGGCCGTTCCCCGGCCAGATGGGTGCAGCTCCCCTCTGTATGAATTGCACAGATTTATTGCATTATACTGGAGCTTTCTCAGAGCTCAGCTGATTTCTTTAAATCTTCTTTTTGGGGCGATTTGGGGGAAGGAATACAAAAATCCTCTGTAGTAATTCCTGTTGACTGCAGTGACTGGTGAGGCAGAACTGATCAACTGCAGACTTCCCTATGCTGAACTCTGCCAACAAAGTGCTTACATCTGCTTTTATACTAATAGGAACTTTGTGGACTGGTTCCCCCTCCCATGAGTAAATTCCAGCGAGGTCAAACCCCAGAAAGTTGCTACTTGACACCAGCAGTGAAGTATTGACCCAGCTTGCGGAGACAAGGTTGCATCAGAGGTCTTCTGGAGCAGGCAGTCTAACATTATCACACAGAGCCGATAACCCAGAGCCTTCCCCAAATGCGCTCATTGTAATTCTGCTTGTTTACTACAGCAGCTCCTGATTTATTCCTTAGTGATTTCTGCAGTGAGAAAAGGCTTTTTTCTTCTTCGAGTGCTTGCTCATATCCATTCCAGTTAGATGTGTGCGCGCCGCGTGCACGTTCGTCGGAAGATTTTTACCCTAGCAACACTCGGTGGGTCGGCAGGGCGCACCCGGAGTGGTGCTGCTATGGCGCCGGATATATACCCATGCTGACCCAGCCGCCCTTCAGTTCCTTCTTGCCACCCGTGTCGGTCTTTGGAACAGTGGAGCGCAGCTTAGCTGACCTCCGCTTCCCTAGCTACTCGTAGTTCTTGTGTATACTTATGCGTTTTTTCTTTACTAGCATAGTTAGTTTAATAATAGTTAGCGGGGTTCGGGGAGTAGCCCCTTCCCCGCAACTGGTGCTGGAGCCCATGCCCGGCTCACCAGTTCTTAGACCGTGCTTGGCCTGCCTCAGGCCGTTGCTGACAGGGGATCCACACGACTCCTGTGTACGGTGCCTCGGGGGATCGCATTTCACAACTAAGTGCCCCATTTGCAAGGCATTTAAGCCAAGAACAAAATGGAGCGGCACTTTCATCCCCCCCCCTTCTGCACTGAGCGCTGGCTACTCGGCGGACAGAAGCGCCTCCTCGGCACCGGACCCCGCCGGCACCGGCCGTTACCGGCACCGACTCGGCACAGCCCCTTTCTCTGAAGGGTGAGGAAGCCCATGACTCCTCCTCCAGTCCCCCGACAGCTCCCCGCGCGCCCGGGTTGACTTCCTGCTCCTGCGCTTCTGGCCCAATGCACCGAGCCAGAGAGCTCGTTTAAGTCT
>NC_133790.1:1283919-1288327 GCF_003597395.2 Chelonoidis abingdonii
GGCGCGCACACACCTAACTGGAATGGATATGAGCAACACATCTCGAAGAACAACAGTTACAAAGGTGAGTAACCGTCTTTTCCTGTGGCTGTCAGTAAATTGCCACTCTTTGGCCCATCAGTATCGTTCTTGCGGTGCATCCCTGTTAGTGCTGGCAGACAGAACAAGTCAGAGAAGCCAGTCTGCTAGAGGCAATGCCAGGGACACATTCCCCTGGGCAGTGGCCCGGGGCTGTTACCTTGACAGTGCCAGGCTGGGCTGAGGCATCGTCTGTTTCCTTTGAATCTTCCCTATCTCCTTCTTTCACTCCCTGCTGGTGCCCTGTGCCAGCAGAGCACTGGGTATCAGAGTCGGGAGAGTCGATGAAGCCTTGTTTACTGTCCTGTATTTGGAAGCGGCACACCACAAAGCCTTCTGAGCAGCTTGCATGAGAAGCAGCATATAAATAAATGCCATAGACAGTGAAGCACCCGTGAGTTGTACCGTAAGCTTTGTGCAGGCTGACAGACGGCAGAGCCTAACAGAAATACAGTGGGGAGAGGCAAACCTTGCATTACAAATTTTGTATTTCAAGAGATGTTGGGCCAGGTTCACTTTGGTGTAATGTCATTGGCATCGCTGGGAGGCTCAGGGGCTCAGCGTCTCTAAGAATCAGGCCCTGGATTCATGGCCCTGTGCATAGATTTAGAGGGGTAACTTCAGGCGCCCAAGTTTAAACATTTTAACCTAAATGACTTGCCCAGAGCCATGCACTGAGTCCGTGGCCGAGTGGGGATTAGAGTCTGGCTCCCAGGCACGAGCAGTTGTAAAGGCAGAATTCACCTGTTGGATCTGGCCATGAATTTCTGACCCACTCAACAGATCGCTGTTGAATAATGCCCACTCGTTCTGTACATGAGCATTGATGGAAACACTGCTCAGGGAACAGCTGCTGAATATGCAGCTGAGTTTGGACATGCTTTGCAGTGCGGGAGCGAGAAGGGAATTCTGTTATTGGTGATATGGAAAACCTACCACAAAGCAAAAGCTGAGGCTGGAGAGCTTTTTGCAGCCCTGTCTTGTAGAACTCTGCATTGCCTTTTTCCTTTGTTTCCCACAGTCAGTCACGAGCCTCATCAGAGGATTCCATTGCAAAGCTGTTCTGAACACTGAATCGTCAGAGGCGCTTTGCGCACGAAGCCACTGGTGAAGCGCCATCCCTAACAGACAAAATGTTAGAGACAACCCACCAGGCCTCACCATGCTACGCTCGCTCCTACACAGAAGCAGGTCTTCCCCAAAGGAAATCTTCAAGATGTGGACTTGGTGCTTGCAGTCTGAGAAGGAACTGAAACTGGGCCTGGTTGGAGGAGCATCTATTGGGCTCTGTCAGACACACTCACCAGCTGAGTTGGAAGCTGCTGGTTTCATGCAAAAAGGAGATGAGGTTTAAAATGATTTCTGCTGATTTTCCTCCCCCTTTTCTACCTCTTTAACTACAGTGCTTGCAGTGCTCTCAGGGGAGAGGCAGGGCAGTCAAACAAACAGCTTGTAAGCAGCAAAGCCAGCAACAATGCCATAGCTGCCTGGGTGGTGAATGGGGTATGCGGTGCAGCCGCCTTCCTGAGTACATTTACATCATTTGTTGACCAGTGAATGCAGAACAAAAAACCTGTGTCCACTAGGTTTTGGAGATGGTGGGTGTTTGTGTTAAGGGGACTCAGAGTGTGAAATGACTGGGCTGACGGTGTATATTTTCTTGAACTTAATAAATGACCATGCATAGTAGTATTTGTTACGGTGATTAATACTTTAATTTGTGTAGAAGAGCGTTTTCAGAAACATAACTTGCATCTCCACAAGAGTTACTGTTCATTTTTCAGGAAATATAATCAGTCCAGACAAGGCCTGCTGAATTGTGGCCTGGCTTGGCAGGCCAGATGTGAAGGATTATGGACTGTCTCTGATAGAGCTGTCTCTTTTTTAATCTAACTCTGCAGAGCTCTAATTGCTTGGACTTTTAACTAACCAGACGATGGTTTCCAGAATGGCGCCCTATGAAATTGTGCCTTGTGCTGCCCTGGAATGCTGTGGACTTGGATGCTGTCACTCCCACCCCATGGGGGGCCTGGAGGGGACGTGCAGTGGGGTGTCCTAAGGGGAGTGCCCAGAGATACAGGCTCTGCCCGGGCAGACAGGTGTGCAGGGATGGGTACAGGCTCTGCCCAGGCAGACAAGTGTGCAGGGATGGAGCGCAGGGTCTCTCTGGGCAGACGGGTGTGCAGGGATGGGCACAGGGTCTCCCCGGGCAGACGGGTGTTCAGGGATGGGCGCAAGGTCTCCCCGGGCAGATGGGTGTGCAGGGATGGGCGCAGGGTCTCCCTGGGCAGACGGGTGTGCAGGGATGGGCACTGGCTCTCCCCGGGCAGATGGATGTGCAGGGATGGGCACTGGCTCTGCCTGGGCAGACGCGTGTGCAGGGATGGGCACAAGGTCTCCCTGGGCAGACGGATGTGCAGGGATGGGCGCAGGGTCTCCCCGGGCAGACAGGTGTGCAGGGATGGGCGCAGGGTCTCCCCAGGAAAACGGGTGTGCAGGGATGGGCACAGGGTCTCCCTGGGCAGACAGGTGTGCAGGAATGGGCGCAGGGTCTCCCTGGGCAGACAGGTGTGCAGGAATGGGCACAGAGTCTCCCTGGGCAGACGAGAGTGCAGGGATGGGCACTGGCTCTGCCTGGGCAGACGCATGTGCAGGGATGGGCACAGGGTCTCCTCGGGCAGACGGGTGTGCAGGGACGGGCACAGGGTCTCCCCGGGCAGACGGGTGTGCAGGGACGGTGTCATAAATAGATAGGTAAGGTAAGGGTTAAGTTTCTTTTACCTGGAAAGGGTAACCAAACACCTGACCAGAGGACCAATCAGAGAACTGGATTGTTTAAAGTAAAGTCAGGGGCGGGAATTTGTATACTCAGGTCTCTTTTTTGTTTTCTCGGCTGTGAGTAAACAAGGTTTCCCCTAAAACTCCATCTTATTTCAATATTATACCAAAAGTCTGTGAGTACAAAGGAACCCCAAGCAATTCGGCTAGAGGAGCTTTGTGTTGTACGAATAGATGTGATGGCTGTGTCTTTGTTGTTTTCTCGTGTGAGTTAACAAGCTTTCTCCTAACTGCATCTTTCTCCAAGTTTCTCTACACATCTGTGAGTAACAAAGGAACCCCAAACAGCAATTCGGCTATGAGGAGCTTTGTTGTATTTACTGTATGTGGATTTGTTGGACTGATTTAATTGGGCTATTCTTTTATCAGATTTGTTTCTTCATATTTCTGATAAGCAAAGAGCCTGTATTGAGTTTCTATGCAAGATTTTGTTTTATATTTCTTTCTTTTTTTTTTTTTCTATAAAGTTTTCTTTTAAACCTGTGAAAGTTTCTTTTCTATGAGGCAGAGGGGGGAGGGAAAAAGCCCAAACTCGGTGTCTCACCTCCTATTGTCCCAGGGCGGGAAAAGGCTATAGAACAAAGGGAGGGGGAATTTCTTGTGTGAGACTGACTAGGTAAATACCTAAGCCTCGGGGAAGCTAGATGGCTTCTCCGGTTTGTATTCCAAGGGGTGAAGCAATAGCATTGGCACAGCTAACCCAGGAAAGGGGGGGAAAGCTGGGAGAGAAGAGAGAGAGACCCAGGGCTCTGGGTCTTGGGGGGTCCCCAGGGGAAGTTGGGGTGACTTCAGGGGGCATACTAGGACGCCCAATAGTCCTAGTTGGTGGCAGAGAAGAATATCCAGCTGGTAGTGCAGCTTGGGGGATTTTCAGGTAAGCCCATATTTGGACGCCAAAAGTCAGGTTTGGGACAGGACCAGAGTTGGACGCAAAGCCAGGTACTGGGACAGCTTGGCTATACTACAGACGGGCGCAAGGTCCTGCCCGGGCAGACGGGTGTGCAGGATGGGCGCAGGTCTCCCCGGGCAGATGGTTGTGCAGGGATGGGTGCAAAGGTTCTGCCCGGCAGACGGGTGTGCAGGGATGGCCGCAGGGTCCTCCCCGGGCAGATGGTGTGCAGGACGGGCACAGGTCTCCCCGGGCAGACGGATGTGCAGGGTTGGGCTCAGGGTTCTCCTGGGCATGACGGGTGTGCAAGGGATGGTGCAGGTTCTGCCACGGAGACGAGTGTGCAGGGATGGGCGCAGGTTCTGCCCTGGGCAGACGGGTGTGCAGGGATGGGCGCAAGGTTCCTCTGGCCCGGCAGACAAGTGTTGCAGGGATGGGGCGGCAGGGTCTCCCCAGGCAGAATGGGTGTGGCAGGGTATGGGCGAGGGTCCTTCCCCGGGCAGAACGGGTGTGCAGGGACGGGCGCAGGGTCTCCCTAGCAGAACGGATTGTGCAGGATGGGCATGGCTGTGCCTGGCAGACGGGTGTGCAGGGACGGGCGCC
>NC_133790.1:1288352-1316653 GCF_003597395.2 Chelonoidis abingdonii
GGGCAGACGGGTGTGCAGGGATGGGCGCAGGTTCTGCCCAGGCAGACAAGTGTGCAGGGATGGGGCGCAGGGTCTCCCCAGGCAGATGGGTGTGCAGGGATGGGCGCAGGGTCTCCCCGGGCAGACGGGTGTGCAGGGACGGGCGCAGGGTCTCCCTAGGCAGACGGATGTGCAGGAATGGGCACTGGCTGTGCCTGGGCAGACGGGTGTGCAGGGACGGGCGCAGGCTCTGCCCGGGCAGACAGGTGTGCAGGGATGGGCACTGGCAACACTGTACTTTAGGATGGGTCACCTTGTGATGTGACATTAAAGAATCACAGACAGTCACTCTCCTCCAGCACTGAACAAGCAGATTTACTAGCCCCAGGAAAAGGAACTATCTCTACCGCTACTCGGTCTCTCTGCTTCATGGCAGAGCTTCTGGCTAGAATCCTCCCCTCGCCTCACATGGAGCTTCTTGACACACATTGACTGGTCACACAACCTGTACTCCCAGTTGTGGGGTAGGCCAAGCTGTGTGTCCGACCGCCCTGTGGGTGACCTTCCCCCAGAGGTGTGCAGAGGGAGCATTGCCAAGTCCCCATGTGGCTTGCCAGCACTGCCGGGTGTGGGTGTCAGAATGCCAAGGTGTTGGAGGAACCTGGAGAGCTCTGAGAGCATGGAAGGAGGGGCTTGCTCTAGCCAGGGGCAGGGAACAGGATGGAGAAGTGGGCAGTTATCTGCAGCCGGCTGCCCAGCCAGGAAGGGGGCAGGGCGTGGTGCTACTCTAGGCATAACCAGAGCCTTTCTGCATGCAGTTCATGCCTGGCCATCAGCCACAGCTCCACTGCAGCAGCAGATCAGGCTGCAGCCCCATGCACTCATCTGGGGTGTGAGTTTACAGCCTGAGTTTACTGCTGCAATGTTTATCACCAGCCACTTGTCTTTCTGACCCAGATGAGATGGCAGGGCCATCAGCTCCATCCACTAGCAGCTGTCCTGGCCATGCCAAGGAGGTGGCCAGCATGACAGCCTGGGAGCCCCAGCAAGGCCCTGGCACTGCAATAAATGGGTACGCCTCAGTGCCATTATGCAGACAAACCTCAAGGACCTGCCCAGCTTAAATCGGCATATGGGGGCTGCAGAGCTGGGGCCGGTCAGCTCCTTCACTCACACCTGCTGTCTCACAGAATCTCTCCCAGCTGGCTTGGATCTCTGCCACTCTCCCTTAAAGAACAGTCACAGCTGCCGGGGCCAGAGGTGTCTCCAGACTCTCCTGGCCTACGGAGAGCATGGAGCTTCTGGGCGCTGTATAGCCCTCGGGAAGGCAGCCCAGGCTTCTCCGGGACTGTGCAAAAGCCTGGTCAGGATCATGGCCCATTGTACACAAAGGAAGACACAGTCCCTGACCTCAAGAGCTTCCGTCTAGTGCTGGAGCATCCAGCCGCTGGTTTTCCCAGCCCCTCTGGAAGGACATGCCCTGATGCTGCGCTAGTAAAATCCTTGTATTAAACCTCTGCGGCCCAGACCCTTCTCTGGTGTCACATCCCAGCAGGTTAGTTTCTCGCTTTCCCTGTCTCTGTCTCCTGGTTTCTCTTTGTGTCTCATGGCTGCAGTCTCTGGCCAGGCCGTGGCAAGCTAGTTAACACGCTGCCTTGATTTGCTGTTTCATGTCTTACACATCACCAGGAAGAGCCAAGAGGGGTTTGGGTTTCTGCAGCGCATGCAGAGGCTGATGTGCCTGCCATACATCACTCCTGCAGGGACAGTGCAGGTAGCCATAGTTTGCGGTCAATGGTAAAGGGGCTCCCACCTCTATAGTCTTAGGGTACGTCTCAGTGTTCGATGCATCGGGGATCGATTTAGCGCGTCTCATCTGGACGCGATAATTCGATCCGCTAATCGACGCCCGTACTCCACCTCAGCAGGAGGAGTAAGCGGAGTGAATTGGGGAGCCGCGGCAGCCGACTTCCCACTGTGAGGATGGCCAGGTAAGTCAAACTAAGATACTTTGACCTCAGCTATGCTATTTCCATAGCTGAACTTGCGTATCTTAGTTTGAACCCCCCCACCCCCCCGTGTAGAGCAGCTCTTTGGCTGCTTCCAGGCATCCGAGTGGGGCTGGCCGATCTTCATTACACGCCATGCGTCTGCAGCGAGAAGGAGGAGGTGAGGCTTTGGTTCTGAGTGTGGTCTCTCCCCATTAACCGCTGCGGGATCAGCAGGCACTAGGGGATGAGCTGCAGCACAGGCCTGTACAAAGTGCATTTGGAAGGTGAGCTACTGGGACTGTGCTCCGAGCACTATCACTGCATGCGTGCGACTGAGCACGTGCACACAAATGTGTGTGAACCCAGGAGTGTGTGTGCGTGTGCAGGAACTTGCCTATGCTCAGGTGCCTTGTGGGGGGGTGGGGGGGCTATGCAATCACACGTGTGTATGCATGCTTCTGTGTCAATGTGCACATACTCTAGGTATGCCTGTGTAATCTCACTTAGTGTGTGCACTTTTTAGAATATACCTGCAAATTTGCTAATGTTTTTTGTACTTTAGTGCACACGTGTATGCTAGGTGCGTATATCTGCGCACTTGGATCTGTGTGTGTGTATATCTGGGGAAGCAAGTGTCTGCTGGGTGTGTGTATGTGCCCACTGTCTATGTGTGCGCGTGCACGCACACTTGCACACTAGTGTCTCTGTATTAGTATTTCTGGGCAGGGAGGGTGAATTCTTAGTGGGCCTTCAGCCACCTGTCGATTTTGTGTGGTTAGTGTTGGAATGTTTGGCCGTGTACACCAGGATGGCACTTGGATGAGGAAAGTTCGTGTGCATAAGCCTGCGTAGAAGGGGCTTGTGGAGAGCATCTCTCTTTGGAGAGGTGGTGCCGGTCCAAACTGCTCCTTCTCCAATCCAGCTGCTCTTGCTGCGTTGTGCTGGGGGGCACTGTGCCAAGGCACAGGAGACAGGGGACAGCAGACAAGCGTGACTTTATTGTGGCAGACAACAAGTCTGACACATCGTGGCACCACAAGTGACCTAACATTGGGGCCCTGAAGGTCTGCTTGTTCTGAGTCTGCCGTGGCCATGCCAGCACCGTGGCTGTGTGTGTCATCTGGTTGTGACACAGCCTTGCCTCCCTGGACGTCTCTGTTCTGATCCCCCTGGCAGTCTGGTGAATGGACTAGTAAACTGCAGCTCCAGGAGCGAGATGAGAATGCCGCACAGGAAGGGCTGCTTGCCTGAAATGAGCAAGTTATGCCCTGGGGCTTGTTTCTGACCCAAGATCTGCTGGAGCCCTGCTCCGCCTTGCTGCTCTGGGCATGGTCTCCAAGGGACAAGGTGTTGGTGGGGGGGTGGCGGGGTTGTGCCTGTCCTTTCCTATGCACTCGTGTGCTCTGACACCAACCTGCACGCAGGCACAGCTACAGCTTTTCAGCAGCACCTTCGGCTGGCTTCATAAAAACAAAGGACCCCCGTCCTCCATCCTCACAGCCCCCCAGGACCTGGGCAGCCTGCAGGAGATTCTGGAGCAGTCCCCTCAATAGCTTAGCCCCAAGTAGGCACTCGACCTGCCTCAAGAAGTGATTGGCTATGTGGGTCTATTTTGTCATGCATGACATTGAACAGAACTAGGCTCTGTTCCGGCTCCGGGCACCCAACAGCAGAGGCCAGAGCCCAAGTGCCAGCATCAGGTATCAGCCATGCATGGACTGTCTAGGTAAGTGCAATAGCCAGAGTGTCCAGCCGTAGCTCACATGTAATACAGAACCTGCTTACCAAGGGCCCTGCTCTACAGCCATTCTGCACTCGCACTGAGCCGCACTCACAGGAGTTACTCCACTGAATTGCTCCTCAGGGCGAGAATCATCAGGTCACAGATTCCAAGACCAGATGGGACCATTGTGATCAGCTCATCTGGGCCCCTGTGTAGAACAGGCCACAGGACATCTCCCAAATCATTCCTAGAGCAGAGTTTTTAGAAAAGCATCCCTGAGAAAACTCCAAACATATGGACTGATCCTGTCAAAAAGTGCTACTTCCACCGGACCCAGAACAGGGCCTTTTAAAGAATCTCCTTCAAGGACCATCACGCCTAATGTCACGGTCTTTGTTTCGGAGGGGCGGGAGCTCTTGGAGAGACCTTAGATAACAGTTCCTACAGAAGTACTCCTGCGCTAGTGAAGTCAAAGATAATTTATTGTAGCTGTAGTATACCTCTCATTGCCCTGCGAGGTACGACTCCGGCAGATCTCAGGGTTATCCTGCTTGGGGTAGATTTACAATGCAGTCCTTTCCTGTAGCTCAGTTCTGCTGAATGTGCCGTACAAGGCTGGCTTTGTTTGGAGGGGGAGTTGCACCGTGGGGCTGATCAAGTGGACTGCACACACTATAAACAATCTCAGATTTACACAACACGTATCTGTGGAGTTACTCCAGGTCAGTGCCAGGCACCAACATCCCTGTTCCGCCTAGGGCGAGGCATGTTGACAGAAATGGGGAATGGAATCACCCACAGGCCACTGTCAGGATGCTCAGAGCATTCAAAAGCCTTGCTCAGAACGGAGACCAAGCTGGGTTGCTGCTGGCAAGCACACAGCTGTGTCCTTTTCACCAAACGGAAGGAACTGGATGGTAGGCAAGGTGCATGCTCTCTCCCGGAGCTATGCCACAGGCTGACACGTGCCCCTCGTTTACATCTCTCCTTGAAAGCTCCCATAGGTGGATCAGTAACGTCCTTTCCCGTCAGCTCCCTTCCAGCCCAACACTGGCTAGGCAGGTGAGCAGCTGGGCTAGCATAACACAGTTTGTGCCAGTCACGGCCTTCACACTTTGCCGTCTCGCACACTGTTTCCCCCACCCTTGGTCTCTTTATTGTCCTTTTAGCTTCAAGCTCTTCAGGGCAGGGCCTGCATCTTCCTGTGTGTCCATCAGCACAGGGCACTCTGTGCGTGTATGTGCAGGGCTCGGTGTGTGCAGGTGCAGTGCTGGGGATGGCTAGTCACAGCAGAAGGACTAATGAGTGGGCTGGAAGCGGAGCATGGGGCAGCCTAGATGCCAGAGAAGGAAACTGTGGAGCAGCCTATAGGCTCCATTTCTGCAGGGGTCTGAGAGCTGGGCAGCCGAAACACCAGTGGGATGACGCTGTGAAGAGTACGAGCCCTGCAGGAGCTGCCTAGGTGACCCAACTGCTTTGCCCCTCCAGTCTCCAATACTAGCAATTCAGGAATGGCTGGATCACAGGAGTTCCCTGCACAGAGCTCATTGCAGGACTGGGCCAGAGAGCTCAGCACATGGGGTAGGGCTCTGCAAGGCCCAGTCATGTCCCTGCGCGCTGCGTATTTATGACTGGGCTGCTCCATAGCCTTGGCAAGCAGAGGAGCCCTTGGCTGCATAAAATGCAGGGGTGCCAGCTCTCTCCCTGTCGGAAATGGACTGCTTTAATTCCTCTTCTCCTTGGAACGGGCTCCAGTCTCAGCTCTTGGTCTGGGGGCCTGGCTATTGGAAGGGAGCACGGAAGAGAGAGGCCAGATACTGGCTGTGCAGCTGCTCTACTCCAGCACCTCCATGCTGCCAGCGGGGTTTGCAGTGATAGCTGCCTCAAAACTCGCTGAAAGGCGGCTTCAAAGCAGGAGCTCTCAGTGAATTTGGTGTTTCTCAGACATTTAGTGTTGCTTTCCATGTTCTCCCAGCCCCTGTGAGCAGACTGCGCAGCGGGGGGCACGCACATGTGTACAAGGAGCTTCACATGAAAGACAGAGGCATCTCGAAAGCCATAATAATGCTGAGTGCCATTTAGGGGATTTGTCACCAAGAGCACTTTACAGATAGAAAGAACTTATTAACTAGTGTGACTAACAGCTTGCAAGGTTTAATTGATGCGTGTTTGTTGTCCTTTTATATCTGTCTCCCTTTCCCTTCCTGTTGGCTCAGGCTCAGACAGTTATTGGTGTGAGCAGCAGCTACTCAGCTAATTATATGAGTACAATAAATAAAGGTTAATCTACGGTAAAGCTCACAACAGCCCCGAGGATCTCTGTGTACCAAGCCCCAGCAGCCAGTGCTGCGCAGGTCCTGGCAGAGCTTCCTTTCTGCTCTACTAGCCACTGAGATAGTGAGGCTGGATTTATTTTTCTGTTATTCCTACCTAAGTGACAGTGAGTTTTTGAAGATAAAGCTTTCCAGTGCATGAGAAGTATGGATAATTAACGTCTCTGTCAGATAGACTACTCACTGCAAGATTGATTGACTGGTAAGGTCATAACGCAGAAGCCACCTACACGAAACAAACAGTCTAATGTTAGACTTCAGCTTAAGCTGAGAGTTGGTCAGCTGTCCACGGTCACAGTGGGGGCTTCCAGTCATCTGTCAACAAGTGATTGATTGATGTGGACACCTTCCAATCTTATTCTGATTATTCTCAGCAACTTGCCTGGTGGCCATTTTTCAGGAGTTGGCAGCGTTCAGACCTCCAATGACTGCGTTGGGATTAACTCTTTCCTTTGTTATGGGGAACTGCAGCAGCACATGAGGAGATGATTGTGCTTATGAACCCTGATTACAGAAGTGGAGTGAATACACTGAGAAAGTCCCAGAGATTATACTAGAAATCCGATGGTTTGTCTTTCAGACATTTCTGATTATCTTGGCCTAAATACTGGGGATCTGTAGAGGCCATTAGGAGCAGAACAGATACTCCAGTTTGTAACTTACTTCTTCATTGGTCTGTCTTTGTGGGCAGTTGACTTGAATGTGTTACAGGGTAAGTCATGTGCCTGAAAGGCACCTCAGCAGGGGATAAAAATCCTGTAAAGAAATACAAGGATAGGAATGAGTTTGGAATTTGCAGGAAGAGTTGGGATTCGGATTCAATCATTCTGGGAATGATTCTGAGGAGGAGAAAAGGCAAAGAGTTTTAGGACAACGTCTCCATGTATAATTGTGTTTCCATTTCACTAGGAGAAAGGAGCTGCTTGTGCGCTCTCTGTGTGTACATATGTAGATGTCTAATGTGTATGTGTGTGTAATAATATACACGGGGTGGCTCCAGGCACCAGCTCGCCAAGCGCGTGCCTGGGGCAGCAAGCCATGGGGGGCGCTTTGCCGGTCGCCACGAGGGCAGCAGGCAGGTTGCCTTAGGCGGCATGCCTGCAGAGGGTCCGCTGGTCCGTGGCTTGGGGCGAACATCCCACAGGCTTGCTGCTGAATCTGTGGGACCGGGGACCTCCCGCAGGCAAGCCGCCGATGGCAGCCTGCTTGCCATGCTTGGGGCGGCAAAATACCTCGAGCCGCCCCTGAATGTACATATACGTTATGAGTCTCAAGGTGTGTACCTATGTCAATGTATATCAGTAACTATAGACCCGTTATTGTGGGTGTCCAGAGCACGTACAGGTATCTCCAGCTACATGAGGGCTGCCTTCTCGTGTTCCTTTCTGGTCAGTGTTTTCACAAGCTGCAGTTTTTCTTTAACCGGTTTTGATGAAGGTCCCAGTGCCCAGCTCTCTTGCTTTCCTGTGCAGTTTCTATTAGCGGCGTTAACATTCAGAACAGACCCAAACAAGCCTGCCCCAGGGAAACGCCAAGTGCCCTTCTGTCACGGAGTCTGGGGGAGTCCAGCCCTGCACCCCTCTTCCTGGGACCCACAGTGACTTTTATCCATCCAGTAAAACAGAAGGTTTATTGGACAACAGGAACACAGGTTACAGCAGAGCTTGCAGGCACAGTCAGGACTCCTCCATCCAGTCCTTCTGGGGTTTCAGGGTGCTTGGATCCCAGCTAGGATCCCCTGAATTCCGCCCACAGCCCCAAACCCAACCTGTCCTGCCTTTCCTCCTCCGGCCGACTCCTTTGTTCTCTTCCCCTCCGCCCAGGTGCCCCCCCCTCCTCCCTGCCGGGTCGGGTTACAGCCTGAGCACCTGTCCATCACCTAAAGTCCTCCCCTGCTTTCCCGTTCCCCACACAGACAGTCCCTACTCCATCACACCTTCCTCAACAAAGACCTGAATTTGTATCTAAGGCAAGGGCATCACTGCAGTTTGATGGCAATGTCTCAATGCTATAACTTAGCTGAGCTGACACTGGGCTATTGTGCACAAGCAGATCTGGAAATCCTGTTGAGAGATCCAGTGCAGCACTGCGCCGAGTGCACATGCACTGACACTGACAAATTAAGATACAGGTGCAGCCTGCTGGCCCTTTAAGCTGACAGAGTGTGTTAAGTAATTGCATGCAAAACTTGTGTATGGATGCTGCGGCATCAGGGGCCTGATCCAGCACCCCTTGAAGTCAGGGAGTCTTCTCCTTGACTACAATAGGCATTGGGTCTGGCCTGAGATGCTACGCCTGTGCTTCTCTGATTTTGGGTTGTATTGTACTGATGCTGTCTGCTCTCCCATTGCTTCCAGATTGTGATTCATCCCAGCTTCAAGCGGTCGTGCTCCCAGACAACACTCCCAAGCAGCACCCCAGCCTCGTTGCTGAACGTCTCGTCGACTCCAAGGAGCATAGCACTGTTCATGGCTGTGGGGCAACCCGCTCAGAGATACTGTATCGGGCCGGGTCATTGGCAGCTGCCCTGACCTGTACATAAGTGAGAGCGGGATTCCCAGGCACTGGGTGGATATGTCAGGCTCCCAGCAAGAGGAGCAGTGGGCAGAGATCTCAGCCATTCTTTACTGAGCTGCAGAGGCACTGTGTGCAGGCTGGTGGGGAGGGATAGGCCATATCTATACGGATTTGTATAGTATGAATTGGGGAGCTGTATCCAGTTATGGGGCGTTAATCTGACATACAGAATTGCCAGCTAGTCTGTATGTCAGAAAGAGGCTGATTCCCACGGATGTTATCTACAGGCGGGACGTCATTTGCTGTGGGGGGAAAGGGGGCAGAAGCCCCTCCAGGTCTTAGTTTGCTCCCCCCGAGACTTTTCATAGGGCTGTATGCCACGTCTTCCAATTTCCCCCGTTCCCCGCCTCCCCCACCCTTCCAACTGTGCAGGATGTAATGTAATCCATGATATTTTATGTGCTGACACCCCTGTCTCTGGGGATGATTTGAACAGCTGGCAGGAGGGGCAGGGCAGAAGCCCCAAGGACTGAGGGTCTCTGCTTATCCACAGGCCAGGCCAGCCTGGGCAGCAGCAGCAAAAGCTGCCCTTGTGTTCTGCCCTGTTCACTCTTCTAGTCTCCCCAGCGTCCCCAGGCAGCTGCCAGCATTACTGGGGTCTGAGGGCTCTGATGCAGGCCCCTGTCCATTCGGAACTGGGCTGAGATGTCCCCAGAGGCAGTCCAGTATTTCCCATTAGCACACTCTGACAGGGCTCTGTTATTGCAAGTGGAGCCCCAAGTTAGTGCTCCACTGGGCTTCTAACATATTAACTTCTCCGACCCAGCCTCACTCCTTTACAAACCTGGGCTTTTCAGCTGTGGGCTCCAGTGATTTGCCTGCCCTGGAGAAATGGAAGCGCATCCTAGATGGAGGGGTAATGCCCTTTCATTCAGTGTCATGCTTGGCACATTACAAGGCTCGCTCCTTCCAGCACCCCTGTGGGTTAGGGAGGGAGGGAGCCATTCAGCCTCATTCAGTGACCAGCCCAGAGCCAGAGAGGGAGACTGTGAGAGGCAGCATTGGGATCAGCAGTCCTGGCTCCCTGCTCGGAGGTCAGAGCACTAGCCCACCTTCTGCAGTTCCCCTCTGGCTGGGGGTGTTCAGGTGACACTCAGTCATCACAGCGTTTAACCCTGCAAGAGGCTGAGCCCCAGTCCGATGTCACTTAGGATGGCCGAGTCCCCCAGGCTGAACACCCCTGGTGCTGCCTTGGGACACCTTGCTCCTGAGAGGCCTGAAGGGGCAGCCCTCCCGAGCTGGTGAGCCCTGTGCCATAATCCTCTGGCAGCATCACTGGTGAGTCCTTACAAACATCCCTCCCGCCTGCCCTTCCCCTGGGGCTTGGCCAGGAAGCCCCTGCTGGCTGTGGGAATGAGAGCCCAGGAACTGGCCCTCACCCTGCAGTGGGGCAGGGAGCACAGCACCCGTGTTTGACAAGTCAGTGGGCTCCACACCGCTGAGCTTACGCTAGTGAAGATCTGACCACATTAACCAGGCAAAGGCTGAAATTCACCTCGTCACATCCGAGCGTGTCTGTGTCACCCCACCTGCTGCCCGTGTGCATGCCCGTGCGCACACACACACACACGTGCTAGGCCCTTGTGGCTGGCTCTGCCTGGTGACCCAACATGATGTTCGTGCTCAGGGGACCGGAACCCCTGGGAAGGAAAACGAAGCTGTTAAAAGCAAATGGATTATTTCTGTATGCAGAGACATAGCACTGATTAACCCCTCTGCCCAGGAATCCCTGACTCCTCGGGCTCAGCCGGGGGCGCCCATAGCTTGCTGCACCACAGCAGTCAGGGGTTGTGGGGCCCAGCTCCCTGCTGCCTGTCCCAGTAAGAACACTAACACGCAGACTGCCCCAGCCCCCAGAGAGCTGAGTGGACATGCCCAGGTCAATGAATCAGCCCCCGAGAGGTAGAGCATCCTCCCATGTGGCAGATGGGGAACCAAGGCATGGAGCAGAGAAGTGACTTGCCCAGGGAGGATCATGCAGTGAGTCAGGGGCAGAACTGGGAGGAGAACCCAGCTAAGCTTTTGCTACCCAGCTCTGTGCTGTGACCACAGAACCCTCTCTCATCGCCCGGAACAATGCCTTTGCCTCTCCCAGTGCCTGCCGGTAGGGGCACACTAGAATATGCATTGCTACTGCATGCACTCAGTTTAGCTCGCTGGGTTCCCAGCGTGGATTCTCTGGCTGTCCGGTACCTGACTGACAGGCCACGAGCAATGGTTTTAAAGCATCGGTGCAAGTCGCCTGTCTAATGAGCTTGTAAAACAATGGCAGCATGCTGATCTCTGCAGTGTAGCCTGTCCTGTTGTGTTTCCTCTGCTCCATGGGCTCAACCTCCACTGCAGTGCTGGAGCCGCACATGCAGACATTGGGGAGATACCTCAGAACGAATCCCCACTGGTTGTGGTCATGTGCAACAGTGATGATGTAACATGGATTTGCATAATTAAAAAACTCCTTTTGAACAATGGTGCTGTGGGCTGCACTGATTCCAGGACCTCAATCCCTTGGCTTTCCATTCACTCATTAATCTACAGCAAAGGTGGCCTACACTTTGGGGAACAAAATGGCCCAAACTCAAAGTTATTTCTTAGTGATAGACAGAAATATCTGAACTTCCTACCACTGAACAGCTATCACCTGTGGGCCAGGATGATCTAACCACCACCGAAAAAAGGGTCTGAAGAAAATAAAACCAGCAGCCCGAGGGAATGCAATCATCTCGATAGAAGAGTGGAGCAGTATTTAGATTAACATCCTCTGCACCCAAAGTCTTTCACCCCATATGTTTGCTGCCCTCTCAGGTGCACCCACAGTTCTCTGGGGAGGTAGGCCCCAGCTGGTGCCCCCCACTCAGGGCCTTTTTCCTGTGGTGTTTGCCTCTCCTTCTGCCCCATTCTGGAGCTGAATTCCCCTGTACTCTGCCAGCCTGCCAGTTTCCTCTCCTCTGGGAAGCTGGATCTGTCTTATATAGCCCCAGAGCCCTCCCACACCCAGTCCAATAGCCTCTGCAAAGACTGGGTCATTCGACTCAGCTGCTTGAGGGGTTTTTTCAGCCTTCCTCCATGTGGCAGGAACATATGTGCAGAACACACAGAGGTGGGTTCTCTGCCCTGAGGAATTTACATTCTGTGTCCCTGACCCCACACCTCAACCCATGCAGGCAGAGCCATGCACCTGCCCACGGCGCCGGGCAGGATCCACGCCCATCTACCCGCATGGCAGGCTATGGTCCTAAGTGCAAACAGGAACCAGGCAGGGAGAGGACACAGATGAAGGCAATATGGTCGTGTAGCAGCATAGGAGACTCATGCTCATGTCATGAGGAATAGCAGGGCGTCTGATTTGCCTTTTTGGCTGATAGGTACCTTCTGGGAGCAACTTGAGGGACAGAGGCTGGAGGCAGGGCAGTTGGGGACAAGAAGGAGGTTGAGCTTGGAGCCATGTGAAAGGAGGCAGAGGTGGGCATAGAGAAAGGAGGGGAGGAGCCTGAGAAGAGCCAGGCTATCCTGGGCCAAGGGAGAAATGATTTCTTCCCAGGCAGAGATCTAGCCATGCAGGCTTCATCCTGCATGGAGGATTACAAAATGTTCAGGGAAGCCCTGTGATTGGAGAAGGGAATGGGGGACTATGGGGAGGGGGAACCTCCCAGGGGAAAGGCCCGACTGTACTGGTTTTGGCTGAATCGTAGCACTTACGCCAGAATGCTCAGTGTAGACAACCAGGAAGTGAGAGAGAGCGAGAGAGAGAATGAGAGTGAGTGTGTGTGCGCGCACGCGCACTCCTATTGTTCCCATCTAGTGCTCAGTTTTTCCACTTTCCGAAGGGCCCAGCCTGAGACTCCGAGAGTCGATGAGACTCTTTTTATTGACCTGAGTGGGAGCTGGAGCTTGACCTCACAGCCCAACCCTGCTTCCATGGATTTCAGTGAGCGGAGCTGTGGGCTATAGCAATGGGGACCCTGCAGTGATCGCTTGGTGACATCACACCTGTCACTTGTGTGGAATCCTAGATTTCTCAGCCGGAAGGGCCGTTACGCTCAGTCTGACCTCCCGTGGGATATGGGCCAGAGAACCTCACCCAGTGATGCTGCACCAAGCCCACTGCGATTTGATTTGATCGGAATCACTACAGCTCTGCTGCCGGCTTTGAGCAACCCCAGGCGCATACGTAATCTCCAGCCTTGGCTTGGAGTAGCCAATGGCACAACCTAGGGGCATGATCTCGCCATGCATTGGCCCACTCAGTAAAAGACAAATGAGAGCCTGAGCCGGCATTTTCCCCAAAGTGGCAAAAGGCTGGAAAACTGGGGTGGAATCTCTGTGCTTTGAGCAAAGGCCTTGCCAGCCCTGCTGTCTACAGGGGCCTGAGCCAAGTGAAAGAGGCCTAGGGATTCCTTCCCAGGGTGACAGTGGCATAATAACACTGATGAAAGGCTGATTAATCCCAGTCAGAGCAGGCCGCGATAGCGATCATCTAGAATTGAAGAGATTATCACTGATTTGTCATCCTGATTGTTTCAAAGAGCAGTGCAATGAGTTGTTCTAATTTAGCATCACTTCTCACTGAGTGGCGTGACAACGGGGACGTAAGCAGCAGATTGGTACATGATGGCAGCCCCTGACTGGTGCAGCTGTGCCTGCTGCCATTTTGTGTTCACAGGATGGTCACCAAAATGGCAGAATATTACACATTAGTGTGTAGAGGAGAAAGGATCAAATTCTGCTCAGCAGTACACACCTTAATGGGGGAACAGGACTTGGCCAACGTAAGAAGTGTTCCATGTGATTGTTAGTGGAACCAGGCATGGATGCCCCCTGACTGTTTCAGTGCTCTGACTGGACTGTCAAAGAGAAGCTCAGTAACTGGTTATGGAGCCTGAGCCAAGACTGGAGTCAGGCAGCACAACCCAGGACTGCAATTTAAACTCTAGCCCAGAGAATCAAACTGTTGCTCTCTGTCCCCTCAATACCTTTCTTCTTCCTTTCACTGCACTGGAGGAACTTTCCTTTCCAGATGTCAAAGATCCCACAGCTTTTAGACTGGCCACTTTTAAAGGTGACTAATCGGGGGAGTTGGTTCAAACTGGGTGCATTCAGCTACTCATTATATTTAATCTGGGAGCAGTACGTTATTCCACAGTGAGGCAATCGTTCTTAAAGCCTAGCCAATTGTAGTAGAGAATTAAATATCTTTGCCACAATATTTCTGAGATTCCCTAGACATAACCTATATCAGAATCAAAACAGGTCTTGTGGACAGTGGATGGACTCATGTCCATGAACATCTGAACTCAGATTGATACAGGAGTGGAAGAAGGAAACGTACTACAAAGGGCCTGTGCTGAAATCCAAGTGTGATGCTTACACCTGCAGGGAGCTGCAAATGTGGCAGTAGGCTTCTCACCTGAGACCATAATAGCAATAGCTCCAGGATGTTCCTGAAGCAAATAAAGCAAAAGAAGATGCTGTAGCTTGACTGCCAGACAGACATAGGCGATAATGGGGCAATGTAAAGGCTAAGCAAGTGGAACTGCCAGCTGCTGTGAAATATAGTGACTCAATCTGGATTAGGCAAGTGCTGTGGATAGAAGCACTAAAGCGTTAATAATAGGGGCCTATGACCCCCTAGTCGTGCGAATGAAGCGAGCTACAGGAAGCACTGGGCAATGACAATACTATTGTGGAGACGGCTGTGACCTGCTCTCACTGTGAAATCCTTAAAATACAGAAGAAGACAGAAATGATGGATCTACTCAGTGATCAGCTTGTGAAGGGTTTGAGTCAGGAGCTAGTAAAGTGCCAGAAGCAAAGAACCCCCCTCCTTCCTCTCCTGATGCCACGGCTCTGTGCCCTGGGAGCCATCAACCCTGAGTCAGACAGCGGAGAATGGACCAGTGCAGCTTTAAAGGAAATTTTGAAGAGTGCAGCTATTTAAAAAAAAATCACAAAAGATTTGTTATAAAAAATTAGGATTTTTGAAACGGCAAATGATTGAATTTTAATTTTTATCCCTTCCCCCTCTTTGCAACTAAGTGCAATAAAATGAATCAAGTCCAGGGCTCATCTTTGCAACTTTTCAAAATGTTCTCCACTTTGATTTTTTTTCTTTTTTCATATTTCCAAAGTTAGAGAAGAAAAAGGAATAGTGTCGTCCTCTATTTCCCCTCATGCCGCCCAAACAAACTACTCATGCTAGTGCAGTCAGTGTCAAAAAAATGGGGTGCGAAACGGGAAAAAAATAAAAATCTTAACTTGAATTCTTTGCTGTTCTTTTTTAAGTAATTTTTTTTTAAATTTCTGTTCAAAATGTATGTTTCATTTAGAAATTTCCAATGGAAATTTTTTTTCAAAATTTTCCCCCGTGAAACATTTTTTTTTGCTGTAACCTGAATTGTCATTGGGAAAGTTTTTCAGTGGAACAGTTTGGATCAGCTCTGTGATACGCATCCGAGCCATATCAAGCGCAACTACTAAGCTCAGAGTCCTTCCCTGTCACTGTGGCCACATCACCCCTTCACCCTGTTGTCTCTCTCCCCGTCTCCCTCTAGCACGGCATCAAGGTCAAGTGCTTTGATGCACTTCTCAGCCCTTCACAGCGCTGCCCCTCCTGGCTTGTTCTGTCATGTCTATGGCTGTGCCTCACCACATGTCCTTTGCTCTGCCTGTGAGTTCAGCCCAGCTTCCCCCTTTCTCAGCCTTTTCCCAGACATGCCTTCTTCACACTGTTCCAGCACTGAGACCCAAGGCCATGCCTGCTCCTCAGACCTGCCTCTGCTGGGAGGCCTGTGAGATGCCAGCCAATGAACAGCTGCTTGTGGGCCCGATGGGGTTAATTGGTACTGTAGTTATGAGAAACAAGAAGACAGTTTCTGCGTGTCAGTACCAGTTGTAAACCTCCTGCCACCCGCCCACTCTGAGTACCTCACCTGTCTGCTTGGAGCCTAATCGCTTCACAGCTGGGACCAGGGCTTCGCGCTTGGTCATACAGTGCCACTCTTACTTGAGCCTTTATGCATGGTGCTCACCTAAATATGTGTGTGTGTGTGTCTGTCTGTCTCTAGATGGCTCTGTGTGTGTGTGTGTGTGTGTGTGGAGAACACAAATTCCAGGATATTTTGATTTTTGAACCATTGGCACTGTATGAACAAGAGCAAATGTTTCATTTCGATAATATCTGACTATTTTGTTTTGATAATGTCAAAACATTAATCTAATATTGGCTTTACTTGTTTATACTTTAATCTAGTGTGCATTTACCTATTTGTTTATTTGCCCCTCATTACCATAGACTCCAAGTGCCTTTCCCTCATTAAGGAATTTTATTCTCCTAACACCACTGGGAGCCAGGGAGGGGCTCACAAAACCTCAGACAACTCAGAGTTTTCCTAGCGGAGCCCCTGCTCTTGTTTCCTGTCAGGTCTGGAAGCGGAGCTGTTGCGGTAGCCCAGGGGAAGCATTTAGAGATGGTTCCAAGGCCTCTAGCTCAGGAGTAGCGGGGTACTGCATGAACCCCGCCTTTGTAAGAGTCAGACTCTAAAGGGGCTCAGCGAAGCTCCTAGATAAGAAAACAAACCTTTGCCTTTTACTTAAACAAATGGTCCTGGCTGTCCCTTCGCTCGCTTGCAGTGCTCTCACCTCTGGGCCGGAAGGCCAAGCGAGACCAATAATGCTGCAAACCAAGACTTGGAGGCCTGCCCAGTGTAGAGCCTGGGAAGGCCTGTGCTACCTTGTTAGTTTTAAATAGCAGCTACTAGACCATACCACTAAGATCATTTCAATCCTGTTTCTGGGGCAGCCCTTATGGAAGTTAAAGATCCCTAGACTCTTCTCCAAAGAGTTAGAGATACGCTGCACCTGGTTGCTGGGTATGAGGAGCTGTTTCGGAGAACACTGGGCAATTCTGCAAAGCACTTTGGGGTACTCAGCAATTGTTCTGATTTAGTATTTGCCACGCACTGACGTTGTGCCTAGCACCGTAGAATGGAGAGTCAGCCTTGCCCTGACCTGCCAGTGAACGAGCACACCCAGTATGAAAGCTGTGTTCCAAGCGCAGTCCTGTGGGCTACAGTCAGAGTCCTTGTTATTGTCAGCGTAACGGCACAAGGGATAGTTTCATTTGGTTATTTCAGCTGAACTGGTGTCTGGAGAACATTGTGTTTTTTTGTGCACTCTGCAGTAAACACACTGAAAACCAAGAGGCACTTTCCTCATTGCAGCTCTAATTCTCGCTTGTCATGGACAGGGGCTTTTGCATAGAATCATAGAAAGGTGGGGCAGGAAGGGCCCTTGAGAGGTCATAAGTCCAGCCCCTGTGCTGAGGTAGGGCCAAGTAACCCTAGACCATCCCTGACAGGGGTTTCTCCAACCATCTCTTAAAAACGTTCAATGATGGGAATTCACAGCCTCCCTTGGAAACCTGTTCTGGCGCGTAACTACCATTAAAATTAGCAAGTTTTTCGTAATATCTAATCCAAATCTCCCTTACTGCAGAGTCAACCCATGACTTCTTGTCCTATCTTCAGTGCACATGGAAAACAATTGTTCCCTGTCCATTTCATAACGGCCCTTAACATATTTGAAGACTGATATCAGGTCCCCCTCAGGCTTCGTTTCTCAAGGCTAAACATGCCCGATTTTGTTTAACCTTTCCTCACAGGTCAGGTTTTCTAAACATTTTATCACTTTTGTTGCTCTCCTTGGACACTCTCCAGTTTAGGAAAGATGTAGTCAACGTGTGGCACCCAGAATTGGACACAGTACTCCAGCTGAGGCCTCGCCAGTGCTGAGTAGAGTGGGTCAGTTACCGCCCATGCCTTACAACCAACACTCCTGTTAATACAGCCCAGAATGGTATTCACGGTTTTCACAGCTGCATGACTCAGATGCCATTTGTGCTCCACTATAACTATCTGATCCCGTTCAGCAGCACTGCCCCACTCAGTTAGTCCCCATTTTGTAGTTATGCATTATGTGTTTCCTGATTAAGTGAAGTACTTTGCACTTCTCTTTATTGAATTTCATCTTGTTGATTTCAGAGCAATTCTCCAGTTTGTCAAGGCTGTTTTACATTCTAATCCTGCCCTCCAAAGTGCTTGCAACCTCTCCCAGCATGGTGTCATTTGCAAATGTTGTAAGCTTCCTCTCCATTCCATTATCCAAGTCATGAATGAAATATTGACTGGTACCAGACACAGACTGATCCTGGTGGAACCCCCCCCTAGATACACCCCTGCAAATTGATAGTGAACCATTGATAACTACGCTTTCAACCCGTTGTGCACCCACCAGATGGGAAATGTGATCTAGATGAAATTACTAAGTTTGCGTTTGAGACTGTGCCAAAAACCTTACTGAAATCAGGATATATCATGTCTACTGGTTCCCCCATCCACTAGGCCAGCAACCCTGTCAAAGAAGGAAATTAACTTGGGCTTGTCACAACCAAACTGTGCCAAATCACCCTAACGTTCAGTCCAGTTACCACAGCATTCACCTGCCAGTTGATCTAAAGGGCAGAGTCCTGGGAAGGGCTATGCTGGCTGACGGTGTGAACGTTTGCTGTGGAAGCAAAGGCTGGAAAAGCAAGCAGCACCGGACCAGGATATGTGGTTCTTCTCAGTCGATGGCTTAGGTCAAGGCTGCAGCTCTGTGCAGTGGCTGAGGGGACAGGGTGGCTGAGGAAACAGAAGGACGACATTTTTAAATATCAGCCCCAGTAGAAAGACTGCGTCTCACCAGTGTTGTGTTTCTTTGCCTCTGCCTCTGTGCTTCCTAAGCCTGGCAGCCGTCCCAGCTGGCTCCAAGTCTAAGATGAAAATACTCTTGCAAATCCCACTCATAAAAATACCTGTTGTATTTCCCAAACATGTCTGAGATAGCTTCCAGAGGGGCTAGGGAGCTAAAATAAGCTGCATGAGTTCAGCGCCCCAGACTAGGGAATGGGCATTTTCCATGAGGCTCACTGTTCCTGGCAGTATAATGCACAGGACTGAGCAGCATCATGGCAGCTGTGGTGCCATTTAACAGAGACACAGGAATCGGTCAGGAGCCACGTCTGTGCTAGCAGGAGAAGCCACCTCACCTTTGCAAACTTTAAAAGCAGCCGGAGGAGTCAGTAAACCTTTGCACTCAACAGACTCCTGCAAAAATCAAACAGTTTTGCTGGTTAGCAGGAACCCGGACACCTGTTCTTACCACAAAGCCCCCTTTGTCAGGTAACCTGATCCCCTGGGAGCTGTCACGTTGTGGGGCAAAGGTTTGGGCCCCAAACCTAACGTAGTCATGTAAAGAGTGGGATAAACTGTATAAAAGGCCCTAGTGGAGGAACAAAAGCAGAGAGGCCTGCTCAGAGCTGCGAGGGGCCTGTGTGGCCTTTCAACCTAGCTACATTGAAATGCACACAGCCCCCCCTTTGTATGGTGTCACCCAGCAGGCTGGTATTGTTGGCTGCCTTAGACTCTGGAGGAGGGCGTGTCATTCTGAGCACACCCACAAACTCTCTTCTGTTTTGCTTCTTGGGAAAATTTCAGCCACAGGAAATAAAGAAAAAGTGGGGAACAGATCTGGCCTGCATGGTGAAAGGAATGATCCTGAGAGAGAGTCATGGCAACCGTGGGCCAGGGGGAGGAGAATGGTGGTAAAAGCCTCTTCTGCCCAGCAGCTTGCTGAATGTCTCAGTGCAGCCAGGGAGTAAAACGCTGTGTCATTGACAGAACAATACGAGCGCACCTTGGGCCTCGCAGAGCTGGGCTGGGACACTTCAGAGATGGGACAGTCGCAAGGTACAGCAGGAAATGGCACTAGGGCCCCTCTTCCGCGTCAGGCCTAAGCCAGTGCCCTGGTGTGGTGACAGGGGGCCTTGTGCAGTGTGAGGGGCTGGCTCTTGGAGCAACTTCGCAAGTATTCCCACAGCAGGGTCCACCTGCTCTCAGCTCGATGGCGGGTCTTCCCTTCCTGTCCCAACGCATTGGCTAGTTATAAACAGCTGTTGTGTGCCACCCCAGGAGGTGGCTGCATTGCATTACTGGAGGAAACAACCCCTTTATCCGTCGTTCAGTGTCACTTGGCATGACCAGTGCGTTACCAAACAGCCACCCAGGTATTGTATAGGAGAGAGCAGGGCTGGGCCTAGTTTTTTTAACGCCTTACCAGGCTCAGGTTTTGGTGAAGGGGGCACCTGCTCCAGCGCCTGCCCAGATCTCACAACAATTCATAACTAAACAGCAAAGATGTCCAGCTGCCCGAGAGGCTCCGGGCTCAGAGTCGTACCTTTTTTTCATTTCCTGCTGGTGCATCTGAACAAGACTTAGGTTATTCTTTTTAATGCCAGAGCTACTGCTTTACTTCAAAGCCAGAAACATTGCCTGATTCCCTTACCAGTGTCTCTGTGCTCACGTCTGCCATTGTCTCTGTGCTGCAGCACTGAGCAGCCAGAGACACCGGCATTCCCCAACCCAGTGGTTTCCCTCCCTAGTTCTGAGTGGGGATAGGGCCGCCTGAAAGCGGTAGCAGGTCCTACCTGGCCTGGGCAGCACAGTTACTGGCCTCAGTAACAGTCTCTGTAGCACATGATCCTGCTGTATGAAAACACCTCGAGGAAATAAAGGGAGCTGGACTAAGTTCTGCCCGGAGGGACACCTGTACACCCCATTCACTGGTCTGGGACACTGCATGGGCACTCGAGAGCCGACTGGGGTAAAGAGCCAGCTTTCCCAGATGATAACATTATTTCTTGAGGTTTTCCTGGCTGCTCTGCACTAAGCTTTATTTGGCAGGGCAAATGCCACCCCACCTCGTTGGACAATTACTTTCTGACTCACACTTAACACTGGATAGATGGCAGTGTTCAAAGTTAACCACTGCACTTGCATTGCCTTATATGTCAGCAAGTGCTACTTAATGATCTGTGAATGGAGGGAATGCTGGGAATGGGCCGGGCTGCGTGTGAAATATCTATCTGGAGTCTATAAATAATGCAGCCTTTTTATGCAGTGCACAGTGCTGAGCTCCCCAGGAGGGGCAGCTCCCTGCTACGACTGGAGGAGTCTGCCCGTGAGTTGGGAATGAAACAAAGAAGATGAAATACAGCAGGGGAAACTGTTCACTTTCTGAATGACTTGAGCGCATGCTGCAGATGTTTATGGACAGGTCCTCAGCAGACGTAAATCAGCACCGGAGCTCATGGGGCTCTGCCAGCTTGCACCAAAATCTGGCCCTTAATACATATCCTATGTTTAATCAACGCAGATTCCTGCAGTAGTAACGCCACCCCTCTGCCCCCAACGCTTTATTTCTCACATATATTTACAAACAAACTAAAGCTGGCTGGGTCCAGCCCATTGCTGTGAACAGCAGCGAGCAGCAGTGTTACCCGGATGGTACCACTGCCCGCTTGCTGTCTCTGCTGCCCATGCGCACGAGGGGTTCTCCTTAAAAGCCACGCTGCATATGGCAATACGAGTCCATTTTTCTCTCTTTCCCTACACAGGGAAAGGACCTGGCTGTGGGAAAATAAACTGAGATTTTTATTAAACTGCTTTTCAGTCCAATAGGCTCTTTGGGCAGCGGCTGGGTCTCCCTGGGTGCATGGAAGCGACCAGCACATCTTGGGAGCACCAGCAATCTCCATGGGTGGGGAACTCCAGGCCCACATTTTCATGCTGCTTTCCCTGAAGCGGGCTAATGGCTGCGTAAAACTGTGTGTAACTGTAAATGCTTAAACGCTTGGCAGACACTCCTTTTTCTGTAGCTAAGGCTGGCCGTTTTCTACCTGCCAGTGAATAAAGTCTTGCGGTGCACAGCGTGTGTGGCTCCCAAACAGACTGTGTAATTGCAGGTGGTGTCTGGCTTCCAGCATGTGGAGGAGAGATTGCAGCGGGGTTGAAATGTCTAATGACTAAAGGGTTAAATGCATGCGATTAATTACGGGATGCATTCCTGTCATACACAAATATTCTGTCATTGCTGTGCATCTCCTGTGAAATTTACTGTGAGCAGCGCCTGCGATGACATCTGTATAATTAATAACAGCAAAGAAGGAATAAGCTGGTGTTGCATCAACAGTGTGATGATTAGGAAAAACTAAAACCCCATCTCCAGTGAGGCCCTAATGTTATCTGCTCTGGAGCAGGTGGAGCAGCCCAGTGCAGGGGCTGGCTGCCTGGGCTGAGCCTGGTTTTTATTTTTAACACCCTGCTCCCAGGCGGTGACAAGCCCTCGCTAAGTGAGGTAATAGCCAATTGATTTTGTTCCGTTTTGCAGTGGGCAGTAATAAATCACACGGCTTGTCAGGGGGTGTTTCATGTTTTCAGTGAGAGTGTGCCA
Organism: Chelonoidis abingdonii; assembly: GCF_003597395.2. NCBI lineage: Eukaryota > Metazoa > Chordata > Testudines > Testudinidae > Chelonoidis > Chelonoidis abingdonii. The sequence continues at coordinate 1,310,279 of NC_133790.1, forward strand.
GCAATTAACCAGCAGAAAGCTCCTGAAGACGTGGCTGCAGCCTGAAACCGAGGGACGAAGGGCCTGTCTCCACCAAAACAAGAGTGACAAGAGATTTAAAGGGACTTTTTGTGTGTGTGCAGGCACTGAAATGGACAGACAAGTAATTGATTGATGAGCTGAAGGACCCAGCCACACCATTCAATGAAACAGCTGCCTGCAAAGGGACATCAAGGGAGAGGAGCCGAGACAGTAAATGAAGAGCAAATTCACTTCCTTATGGCCAAGGACTTAGCTCTTGAATGCAGCCGCCTGCCTGGAGGGGTCAGAGGGATCCTGCACTGGGCTGGGCTTGCTATGAAAGCGGAGCACTGAGCCTCCTGGTGCAGGTTCCCAGAGTTATTCTCTGTGGCACGGTGTAGAGGGGCTGCCTTACCTTGTACGCGTTTGGTGCCGACATTGTGCTCGGATTTGTAAAAAGCACAAAACTTGGCCCGTGGGCATGTGATGGAGGCTGGTCACAGACAGAGCCCATCTCCACTGTGGGGTCCCATCCAAGAGGAGAAGCCAGCAGTCACCCATTAAAAGAACTGTGCCCACCTGACACCTAGAGGATGAACTGACTGGGGAAGCCCTGGTCTGTGAGTTTGCTGAGAGCCTTCCAGTGGAGCTGGCTGCATTAGCAAATTGGCAGGATTAGAGCGAGCAGGCCAGGGGGCTATTTATATCACTGTGGGACACGGAGCCTCCTTTTGCTGGCACTGCAGTCTGCCTGGCCTGGACTCCAAAGTGGCGCTGGCATGTTTTAATTGGGCTGAGATTTAACTGCTGGGCAGTTTCTGGCTCCTTGGCCTAGACAGCAGCAATATGTCACTGGCCAGAGTCCCTGTACGACCAGTGGGGGCTGCTCTTGCCCCAGATGGAAAGGAAGAGCCGGTGTCATCTGGACTTGTGGGCAGAAGAAAGGGGAAGTACTGAAGCATTAATCAATGGGTGCACAGAAGAGGTGACTCTCTCATGCTGGTGGTTGCCCAGTGTGCGATTCCGGGCAGCTCTGTGTGTGTCTGCGGGAGAACGAGCCAGGCTCTCCTGGGGAAGAGAGAGTGCTCATGCCTCGCTGCCTGCTAGTTAAGGATAAGCTGCTGAATTGTTTTACCATACGAGACATTTCACCAGCTTGGAAGCAGAGATGAGAGAGGAAACACAAACGCTTTCTGCGCTAGTGTTCTTTCTGCTTCAGCCGCTGACAGCTGCAAGTTTCCCTTGTTCACAGCTTCCCCGCAGACCTGGACTTTGGCTGCTAAGCTGAACACATGCTTCACCCAAATGCAAACCGTACAGCCATGCCCAGGATTTCCACTGCAACGGACTTGCGCCTGCATTTCAAAGCACTAGAAAATACAAGTCACAGTGGCCTTTGCAGCTGCTTTGCCACTTGGTTGCCGACTGCTCAAGCAGGGCTGTCTGCCACTTTTCCTTCCATCTGGCAGATGTTGCTCTCACTTTTATCTCCTTGTTCAGCACAGCTCACGGCGCAGAATATAGGAGACTGCTGTCCTATCCTGTCCCCAGTCCATCTGCTACGTCTGCAGCAGAGCACGAGTCAGACAGGCTCTGGGCTCCACCTTTACTTCTGTTACTAGAGAGCCCCAGTGACCGATGTGGAATTAGAGAAAGGAAATGAAACGCAGAAAACTCCAAGCACTCCGTGTTCAGGGCACAGGAGACGCTGCCAAAAGGAGCTTGCCAGGCTGGCTGCAGGACTGCGGTTCTCCAATTCTACGTCACTCATCAGCCTCATTCACTGAAGGGGATTTCCCACCCCTGCCTGCCCCCCGTTCAGCTCTCCTGGGGACAATTGGTCGAACTCATGTGGAGGCTGACAGATGCTGGGGTCTGACGGGCTGGGCTGCGGGTGTGTCCAGCAGCCTGGATCTTCAGGGCCATATTAACCAACAGGCCCAGGAGGCTTGGGTCACAGGGGCAGCAGTTCTGGGGGTGCCATCCTGGCAAGGCAGTGAGGCTGGCAGGCATGTGCAGGGGACCGAGAGTAAAGGGAGCCGGGGGGAGGTGGTGTGCAGGCCAGCTGGCATGGGCAGAGCTGCTGTGGCTGGCGTGCTGATGAGCTAGGCCTGAGCTGAGGGCTGGGGGGAGGATGAGAGATAAGTCCAGGACGGGCTGCAGGGCTGGCTGAGGCCTCTGGCTCTGTGAGAAGACAGGGCTGCAGGGCAATGCGGTGGGTGTGCTGCAACCCGGTGTGGCTTAGAGAGCAGGGTGGCCTGTTGGCACTAAAGGATCAAGAGGGGAATGTGTATGGGATGAGGGTTGGCTCATGGCGCTGATCTCACCCTGTGGGTCTCCGGAGCCCCCCGTCACCTGAGGGAGCATCGCCAGAGGCACAAGCCTCTCAGGTGGTGAGCGCTCTGGGCAGGGGCCATGTCTGTTTACACGTTACAGGGGTCCCAGCACCTGGGGACAACACCAGAGTTTGAATAATGAATAACAACAAGGCTCATGCAGTTACCTCCTGCCGTCGGCAAGCAGAGTGTGGGAGCTGCTCATCCGAGCTTGGTGAACCAGGCCTTCGGGGAGCAGAAGGCACCAGTTTCCAGGAACCTCTTCTAACATGTGGGTTGCTGGGGATTTTTGCTCGCACCAGAGCGACCCACAAAGCCCTGGAACCAGACACTGCAAATACCCAGCATCGGCAGCTTGGAGAAACGAACTGCACAGAGCAGCAGAACATGGGCCTGAAATCCGAGCCAGCCTGCCAAGAGGTGAGCCAAGATCTGACCAAACGGCTCCTGTGCTCAGGTCTCACCCAGCTGCCTGCAGATGAGCTCGGAGGCGATGAAGTGCCTCGCCTGGCCGCCTTCCACAGATGTGTCCCCAGCTAGTGAGCGGGTTTGAGACCTGGCTCTTGTGTCGCTGCCGCTCAGCCTAGGGTGCCAACAGCCCCACGTTACCCGGGACTGCCCTTAGGGCTGCAGCTCTGTACAACAAGGTGGGGAGTCACTGGGTCTGCAAAAATCAGCAAGGAATATCCCGGCCAACGGCAGCGAGTCCTGCTTGCTGTTATAACAATAACAGTGATAGTGAAATAATAACGGGGCAGGGAGTAGGGGGCTAAGAAAACATCCCTTCTCTTTGAAATACAGGATTGACAGCCCCTAGTGCAGCCTGCGCCCCTCAACTCGCCTTTGGATTTTGTTCTGTTTCAGCGAGTGACTCTTGAACTGTTACTGGAGTAATTCCCGGGTTGCTCGATGCCAGCATTGGCTGAGGAATGCACTGCTAGTGAGCAGTTGGGGTGACGGAAGCCTTTGCAGCCAGCTCTCTGCGTCTTGTAACAGCAGCATGGCTACCATCTGGGACTCCTCAAGCAGGAGTTATTTCCCTGGAACCTTTGTTACTGTGGGAAGGCAGTGAGCAGCCTCGGAGATAGAGGGTGGGGTGAGGGTCGAGCCCCTGGGGAATAATACTGATTTCAAAGCAAGGCCTTTCACAAAATTCATTTGCATTGGGAAATAAGGAACGACTGTGTTTTGCATTCAAGCTGAAGGAAGCCAGTCCCAGGAGAGAACAAATGGGAGCAAGTGGCCCATTGATCCCCAGTCAGAATAAGGAAACCATCTTGGGGCTTGCTGCTCCCCCGTGTCCTATGACAGCAGGGTTCTCTTTCCTGCCCCATTAGTTTAGCCACTTTTCAGTCTACCACCCTTTTCCCTTGTTGCTGTTATGTGACTAAAGCATCCAAAGAAACCAGGCTTAAAGCAGGAGCCCACTGCCCACCCTGGAACACACCCACAGCCTGTGTGTCAGGAGGAGTTAAATGTTAGCAGAGCTGCCTCTGCCCCAGGGACGCACTGGCCGCCAGTTTCTGGGTACATTGCTGAACATGACATGTTAAAGCTCAGGTCTCTTTCTTAGGGAAAATAATAAATAAACAAGATCAGCTGCTCTGAAATGGGTCAGATTAGAGCATCCCGATGCTTTGAACGTTTTTTTTTAATTGGTTTTGCCTAATCGGTTACATTACAAGGCGCTCTCAGCATCATCCCCTTGCAGAGCCAGGTAGCAGCCGTGGTGGCGTCCCAGAGTCTCGTCCTCTTCCAGGAGGGTCGGCATGCATTGTTTTCTTAAGGCCACATCTACACTACGAGATAATATCGAATTAGCTAAAATCGGTTTCTTAAAACTGATATTATAAAGTCGAGTGTGCGCGTCCACACTAGGCATGTTAATTCGATAGTGTGCGTCCATGGTCCAAGGCTAGCGTCGCCTTAATCACCAGGCTGGAGAGTCACTCTCGCTCTTTGGCCCAGTGACTATTTAGCAGGACAAATTCAGAGCAGCCCACTCCAGAATCCCCTGCAGCCTGGTGGGTAGAGAGGGGTAAACATTCTGCCTGGGACAAACGGACAACAGGACAGTGTGCTCTCTTTCCAGAGCCAAGGCATGACACGTGACTCTAAGATTGAATGGGCTTCTGAAGTTGACTGGAAAGGATCCATTGGGGATGGTTCATATCAGCACTCGGGACAAGGGATTGTGGGACAGATGACTTCAGGGAACCCAGAAGTGTGCTGAAGAAGAAAAATGGGCAAGTGATCCTGTCCCCTGAGCAAAGGAAGACAGAATGCAGAAGATTCTGCAAGTGAACCACTGGCTAGGTAAGTGGAGGAGGGTTTGGGTTTTGTGGAACATTGGCACCTTCTAATGGGAAAGGGAGCTGTATAGTTTGAATGGCCTCCACCTCAGTAGAAGGGGGAACAATCTCCTCAGGGACAGGCTGGCTAGAGTAGTCAGGAGGGCATTAAACTAATAACAAAACAGGAAAGTAAAAAGAGGGAAGTTGTGAGCACTCAGCACACACCTGAGATGTTTAAGAACACTTTACTAGATGCCCAGAAAGACACGATCAGGGAAGAAGGCCATATTGGTTAAAAACTCTACCTGGTTAGAGGGGAACTGAAGGCAGCTATAAACAATTTAAAAATTATATATAACAAATAGAAGAAAGGGAAAGTTGGTAGTAATGAATACAATTCAGAAGCTAGGAACTGTAGACAATTGATAAGGGAAGCAAAGTGACACAATGGGAACTCTATGGCCAGCAGACTTAAAGACAACAAGGAGTTTTTTAAGACCTATTGGCAAAGGGTTCACTGTTCTTTGCAAAGAATTCTCACCTCAGACCTGACAACCTCAGTACAAGGATGTCTTGCAGGAAATTTATCCATAAAGGATAACATGTAAGGGATCTACAAAAAGCAGGTAAATTATAAAGATTCATAATCACTGCAAGATGTATTTACAGGTACTATTTAAGGAATAATGGAACTATACTGACAGGCTGCTGTATGGACTTGGAATAAAAGTTAATCACCCGGGAATATGTATCAGAGATAGCTCATTCAAGTAGGTGGGAGCTGTACCCCTCCTGGGTTAGCTGTAATGCCAGGTTCAGTTATCTAACCTTGCTCCATCCCAAGACTAGCAACGGAAACCATCAGAGAGAACTGCAAACAGTCAAAACCACTCGGAGGTGAAAAAGGGACATACAATAGACAGAGAATTGCCCTGTCTGTGAATAGAGACATACTTGATGGGGACCCCATCCTGAAAAATATCTTTCCTGAACCCCCTTTTCTGGCCTTTAAATAACCCCCACAACCTCTCCCAGCTTATCCTCAGAAGCACCCCACAGACCAGGACACATCAAATAAACCTACTTTTGTTTTATTATAAGTGCTTATAAGGGCTGTGTGTTGTACGGGAGCAGTGATTTAAGGTCAAACTAATTAACTGGGCTATCCTGCTTCTTTTGGGGCAGAGGAGCTGGAATTCTGTGAGTAGCCAGTGTCAGGTGTTGAAGATCACAGGGGAACGATTCAAAGGGACTCGGTATTAGGAACTGGGCCATGGGTAGTCTTGCCTAATGGCCAGGGTGGAAGGCTAGCCTAATGGTTGGAACAGAATTGCCTAGGCCTAGTGGCCAGAGGCCAAATCAGAAGCCAAGTTGCCAAGTCCAGGAAGTGAGTCAGAGCCAAGAGCCAGGAATCAGGAGCCAAGGGTCAGAGCTAGAGTATCAGCTGGAGCCGGGGCAGGAACCAGTAACAAGGGGGAAGAAAACAGGCGTGAGAGCCAGGAACAGGAGGCAGGACCAGAAACGCAGCTGAGAGTGTGGAATGCTATTGAGCAGCCAGGGACCCAGGCCTGCTGCAGGGTTTAAGAATTTGCTTGCTGTAGTCTGCAGACAGGAGAGCAGGTGTTAAGTTTTAACAGGGAGAGAAATTATTCATTGGAACAATGTACCAAGGGTGGTGGTGCATTCGCCATCACTGGGAAGTTTTAAATCAAGACTGGATGTTCTTTAACAGATCCATGCTAGCT
>NC_133790.1:1318321-1361581 GCF_003597395.2 Chelonoidis abingdonii
TTTAGCGCTACTCCTCTCGTCGGGGAGGAGTACAGAAATCGATTTAAAGAGCCCTTTATATCGATATAAAGGGCGTTGTAGTGTGGACGGGTACAGCGTTAAATCGATTTAACGCTCTTTAAATCAATTTAAACGCGTAGTGTAGACCAGGCCTAAGTTGGATAGAAAAATGCATCCCTAGAGTGACTGTACAGGGCAGATCCCAATCCCTTGTAGCAAATGGGAGATTTGTCATTGACTTCCAGGGCTGTGGATTACATAGAGGATTTTACATCAGAGCCAATTAGAATGGCCCAGGAAGCAGGACAATCACATATCGCAGTGGGTTTTGGGTGCCAAATTTGTAGCTTGAATTCTTTGGGACCTGCATGGGAGCCCTGTTCCTTTTTCTGCTGTGCAATTATTAGAGCTAGAGGCTGTGACATAAGTAAATACAGGTTCAGCTCTAATTCTTAAGGAGTTTGGTGTATTTTGAAGTTGAAAACAAGTAGAAGCACCTTTTACCACTTCAAAGTCTTTATAAAATAGAATTTTTGAAAGGCTGTTACTTAACTCACCTTGATCTCATCTTGTATCCTACCAGGTGCTACATCTTGCTGTACATTCTCCAGCTGTTAGCTAAGTGTAATTAAACTTCTTTGAAAGCCAGTTAGTGAAAAGTAAACTTGGGTGAATAATTACTGCTTCCTTTTTTATAACTTAATCAGAAGACTGATTTTAAAGGAAGAAAATTATCAGTTGATATTAGAGACTTTGTGCCCTACTTTACACTACATGCTGTCTTTGTGTTGCAATCTAATCTCAGTTTGTGGTTCTGAATGGCGAACTTCATACAGAAATCCCTACTCATCAATTTAAGCATTTATCCTATGTACACTAAGTGACCCCATTCCATTGCTGTTCCAGTCCAGAGCTTACACACAACTGTGACAGATTACACCCCTATGTTCATCCTTTTTACAAGACTATGTTGCGTTTTGTACAAAGTGTGCCTTGTGAGGTATCATTTGAAAACTCATAATTTGCTGATCATTACTGTCATGGTAACATATGTGTGGCAACACTGTATGTAAAATGATAAGATTCTACTGTATACCATTGCTGTAACATGTTCCAGAGTTCTTCAGAGACACAGACATGCTGACGCTCTGTCCAGGTATCAGCATTACCAAATGGAGTCTCATGGGCTATCAGCTGGCTAAGCAGCTATTCTTTGGCAGGAGGAAGGGTGTGAGTGAGAACTTTACATACTGGCAATGGAACAGCTGGGGGTTTTGAAACAAACAGACTGGCTGGTGCTTAAACCCCTGCTGGAGATGATCCTCAAAGAGAGGAGGAGGGTATAAGAATGAGAAACAGAGGCTCTCAAATCACCTCTCTCCCCTCATCTCTACTCACAACATCAACAATGTTTGAAAGACAAGGAAGCATCATTGAACTGAAGAGGAGGTCCTAGCTGAAGCAAGCCAGTCAGACTGCTGTAAGCTTATGGTAAGAAAAACCTTTTTTGCTTTTAAGTTCACTTAGCTTGCTAACTTAGATATTATTTGACGTTTTTATCTTTTTATTTTCTTTTTAACCAGTTCTGACTTTTATGCCTCATTACTTGTAATCACTCAAACTCTATCTTTCTGTTGCCAGTAACTTGTTTTATTATTTTATCTAAACCAGTGTGAGTTTGAGAACCTCTACTTCAGATAACAGGATTTGTGCATAGCATTTCCCATTGATGAAATGACGGGACTTTCTATGAGCTTGTATTCTCCGGGAGGGTGCTAGGCAGTACAAAACACACATTTCTGGGGGAACGTCTGGGGATAGGGATTTTCAGGTATCACCCTGTAATGCAGTTCATGAGTGGCTGGCCAAAGCTTTCATGTAATTCAGCTGAGAATTATTTTGCATGCTAGAGGCTGTGTGTGAACTGACCAGGAGTAGTTATTCTCACAGCAAAGCCATGTAAAAGGATTGCGGGGGCACAGCTGTTCAGCAGTGCAGATTGTACTCTGGGTAATGGCACAACAACTTTACCAATGCACCTGGCTCCTCCCAGCTGCCCCCTTTGCTATTCCCGTCCTGGCCCTCATCAGCTGGGTCTGCCAGCATGTGCTGGTTTTGAGAAGTCACCAAATGCCCAGTTGTGGGACGCTCCCAGCTGCTGCTTCTTGTGGCCCTTAAAACTGGATCCTGCATGACCTCACAAGGCTGCTGGCAAATGTGGAGGTCACCAAGAGCTGCTGGGGCTGTTCATAAAACACAGAAATGCGGAGCCAACGGCACCACCCAGGGAATGGGGCTGGGCACCTTGACTAGCAGCTAACCCTGGGATACCGAGACAATGGATAGTTAATAGTCCTCAGGTTTGCTGTGAGTGGTGGATGGGAATCTCCGATCCAGCCTCAGCAGACAGCTGGACAGCAAGTGGAAGATGGTTGTCTCTTCGCCACATGTGCTGCTGTGCAGTACATGTCCTGTGTAATGGGCCTGATGCTTCTCTCCCATGTGCTGTGTAAAGCAGGAATGTCTTTCCTGAGGTCAAGGACATTAGCCTGGGCTAAGACCTGTGTGACCACGAGGAGTGCCAGGCCCTACTGCAAGGCTCTTGCTGGCAGATCTGGAGCCCTGGACTCTGTAGGAAATGGAGCGTCAAGCAGTAGAGACATAGCTGGCTGGCGTTGCCTAAAGGAGTGAGCTGCCCCCCACCATCGACTTTCAATGGGCTCCTTCAATCCCCATGACACCTCTGGAATCCCAGTGTTCTTAGGTCTCTGCTCTGACTCAGTTCATTCATGTGTCCTGCTCACCATATTGTCTAGTATTTGGGGAAAACCCCATGTAACGGTTGAAAAGGAGTCAGATTTTGTTGCTGGCCCTTATTTTACAGACCAGCTCAGCTCCCAGAGCCAAACACCTGAATCCTACCTGTGCAGCAAGGTCACATCTTCAGCTCATCCCTGACCAGACCCTGCAGCCTGAGCCACGCAGGAGACTTTGGGGTGTTGCTTATTCCCTTGTGTTTGCCTCCCGGAGTCTCGTCTGTGGTTAGGTCCCTTTGGAATCAACTGTCTCGCTCAGAGCCCACATCTCCTCCCCTTGCTGACGCTGTGCTGTTCTCAGCCTCGCTCTCCTCCTCCGCCCCCCCAAGCTGGGTTGTCCTGCTGGAGTGTGATGGACACACCAATGCTAGTTGCTTTGTCCCATGTACCCAGCTGGTAGGAATGCCAGGCGGCTCTGATGTGGTCCTTGCCACTGTTCACTGCACCCGACTCTCCTTTTGGCAGCGACTCTTGATGCTGGCTGGTTTTCAGCAGCATGTCCCTGCAGGGTGGTACTGAAGTGGGAGTGGCAGCTCCGCAGCAGCAGAGGGGACAGCACGATCCTTCTCTAGGTGAGGCTCCATTGCTCACGTGAGGGCCTGCAGGGATCTCTCCCATGTTCATGATGCTGGCTGTGTCTAGAGTCAGCTTGGTCCCAGTTGCTGCGCAATCTGGGGGGACACGGAGCCCCTCTGCTACAGCACTGAGCACACGCCTCAGAACATAGGAATTTGCAGACTGGCTCAGACTCGAGGTTGGTCAAGTCCAATGGCTGATCTCCAGCAGAGGCTAGCACCAAGGAAGGTGCAAGAACACTGCAGCAGGCAGCCATGGAACAATCTGACCCATAAAAATGGCCGTACCGGGTCAGACCAAAGGTCCATCCAGCCCAGTATCTGTCTACCGACAGTGGCCAATGCCAGGTGCCCCAGAGGGAGTGAATCTAACAGGCAATGATCAAGAGATCTCTCTCCTGCCATCCATCTCCATCCTCTGATGAACAGAGGCTAGGGACACCATTCTTTACCCTTCCTGGCTAATAGCCATTTATGGACTTAGCCACCATGAATTTATCCAGTTCCCTTTTAAACACTGTTATACTCCCCGCCTTCACAACTTCCTCAGGTAAGGAGTTCCACAAGTTGACTGTGCACTGTGTGAAGAAGAACCATGAAGGTCTCGGCGGCATCCCTACTAGCTAGAGACCCCCTTGAATGCTGAACCATGAGGTTTGATATCCCGGCCCCATTTCTGTAGCATAAGCTGTTCAATGCTGGGGGTTCCTGTTGTTCACATTAATGGCCAGCCCCTCTCTGACCCTTGCTGAGTTCTTGGCCTTAAGGACCTTGTGGCAGTAACTTTCACAGCCTGCTCACGGGGTAGGTCAGAACAAGTTTGCGAAATGTAACAGGCCAGGCTTCAGGGTAGTTTGCACCACGAGGCTGGTGAGGCAGCTTTACTGTGATGTGAAGTAGCAAAATTCTCTGTCATGTCTGTGGGTTTCCAGGGCCCCACTCTCAATTTATTTTTCCTTCCTTCCTTTTATTTTCTAGCAGACCAAGTGTCACCTTTGTTAGGTGATTAATATGAGCGGTGAATGTGCATCCTGGGATTTTATGAGTAGCTGGGTGCTGATGCCAGATGCCGGAAGCAGGGAATGTTTTATCTCCCACTTCTACAGTCCCTCTTGCAAACTTCAGGTTCTGACAAAATTCTCTGTCTGCACTTTGGCTCTATTTGTTGACATGGAGTGAGACTGACCAGGGGTGACACAGTTCACATCAGCCCAGGCAATGCCTCACATGGCCACAAATCCCCTAGAAACAGCCTGGAAACATGCAGAAGAGGAAATAGCCATTTGGAATAAAGCTCTTTGATAAGAGCTTTATTAAATAAATAAATAAATTAAATAAATAAATAAATAAATAAATCAAGTTCTTTGATTCTGCAATGCTCTGGAAAGAGGCTTTCCCAGGCATTTGGTTTAAAGCTCTGTCTTTGACTCCAAGATGTGGTAGGGATGTTTACATGGAGATCTGGTGAAAAGTCTGAAACCTTTTTAGTTCTGGAAGAGAGCTGCATTTTTGTTGTTTCAAGAACAGCTAACTGATGACACTATAAAACAATGGGACTTTTTTTGCCTCAATGGCAACATTCCTTTCTGTGGTATTAATTGTCAATAAAAGCACAATGCTGATGCCAGAGGAGGTTGAGCAGCACATCAGTGTAGCTCCGATTTTCTGTTCGCATCTGCAATCCAGTGTGCTGGCGTCAAGCCCACTGAGCTCATTAAGCCGCACTACTGTGATAACACTCACTTTAATCCACAGCCTTGCAGTGTGCAGTAGATCGTAGACAAGGGGCCAATTCAAGAGTAGGAGGTATCTGCAAACACACATTGCTGTCTTCACGGTTTCTGACTCCAACACCTCTAACACAGGTGGGAACTCCAGATACTGTACTCCGCTTTCACTTCTTATTTTCATCAGGGTGGGGTTTTTGTTGTGAACTTGGCAACTAGCTCTTCGTGTAAATCATTCCCTATATTTTATAGTCCATCAGTAGTCCTGGGTTTACGTTGTATTAACCACTAGTGGTTGGTAAAAGGAAGTTTGTCTTTGTCAACATATCAGTCTATGTCAACACTTGACCAGCAGAATCCCCCAGTGCTTTTAACATGCCTGGGGAGGGGATTTTGTTCTGGTTCGGAGAAGTTCCCAGCTCATGGACAGAGGTTAAAAGTAGAGTTGGCTGTAGAAGGGAGCCAGACCCCATGGACAGGACCCCGACTGTATCTTTATAAGGAATCTGTTTTCTCTGTTACAGTTGGGGATGCACAGTTCCACCTCTAGCCTTCAGGTGGCAAAGCCATTGGACCTGCGCCAGCCGAGCAGCTCCGCAAGCCAGTGGGTTTCTTTATAGATTGGAGGGCGGGGAAGCGGCAGAAGCTCAATTCCCAGTGCCACTGGTCAGGTCCAGGATTGTAACCACAGACCTTCTTCACAGCATGCACCAGGCAAGGAAGTCGCTCTTCCAGTTCTTACCCTTTGGGTGGGGGACGAGGCTGAGATTACCGCACACTACCAAGGAGATGCAAATAATGTGCTGTGGATCAGCTCTCTGGTGAGTCTGGCCTCTTCCAGAATATCCATCTGCAGCTTGTGATTCCCTCTCAGTATTTGTGGAATCATTTTAAATGAGCGTTCTGGTGCTTTTCTGTAACCCTGCGATTTAATCAGGCTCTGTTCCCTGCAAGTATCTGCAGGGGCCTGGGCCCCGCTTAAAGCCCACTTCAGCCTGAGTGTGCCCTATCTGACTTGTGCTGATTGGTTGGGATTGGTCAGCTAGGGCACGTGCTGGGATTTCCGTTCCCTGAAGGCTGAGGGTGCCAGCACTTCTGGCATGAATTCTCAGGTGTTGGGAACAGGGTAAAATCTCTTATTCAAAGTCATGGGCACAAGTATCACCCTCGTGAAAGTTCGCACTGGTAAAACTACAGCTTGCAGAAATCTCACGCGGAAAGGGACACGAACGCGGCTGAAATAGGAGAATTCAAAATCTCCAGTGAATTTCTGTGGGACTGGTCATGCACTCTTTGCCCAGCTCTGTAGTATTGTAACAATCGGGTATTTAAAAAGCTCTTCTCATCCAGAATGAGCCTAACATCATTGTATGTACACTGTACATGTACACACATGGTATAGATACAAACACACACACGTCTCGATGGATCTCAGCAGCCCTTGCAGTGCAGCCGAGTGTTGGGCTGAGTACAGCACTTGTTCTGCACTGTCCACACCACGCAGCAGAAGGTTGAGGCGCAGGTGACGAATAATGCACCCAGTTCAAGCCCAGGAGGATTCCACTTACTTTTCCCACCATCTCAAACCTGCTGGCATGCTCAGACATTATATACTTATTTAAATAAAACAAGAAGAACTCGAAGCTTGTTCCTGCTGGCAGGCCTGGCAGAGAGGGATATTTTTGGCTTTCAGATGACCTTATACAAATCTAGGAAGAGCAAGAGAATGTTGAGAGGCAGAATGTGCTTACCCAGCTGGAATCTGACCTGGGAACAGCTGGGGAGAAGAAGGTGGTGGACTGGGCAATCCTTTATAAAAAGAACTGGAAATGCTACAGTGTTCTGCAGAACTTGTCCAAAACAGCAGAAGCAGCAACGCTGGTGTAAGGTGTGGTGTTCTGCCTGTGAATGTAGGGTACTGAGTGGTAGCTAAAAGGGATGGGCTCTTGAACGCCTGCAAAATGTCAGTTCATTCTCTTTCAGATGAGGCCAGGCCCCTAACATCTCAGCAGTCCTGTTCAGCTGCTGTCAACCTTTCGCAGCAGGCAGCAGTAAGTTAGAGACTGAGGTTGCCAATGATTGCTGCTAAACTCAGAGGAACTGGCAAAAGGCAGAACTTGCAATCTTTTCAGCTTCATTCCTGCACATGGCTTGTTTCTATAAAAAGAAAGGAGGACAGATCTGAAACTTTGTTTGTCAGTGGGGTAAGAAAGATGTTCAAAGATTTCCAAACATTTGCAGCCTCTGAGATCACATACTCTATGGCCCAGCCCAGAGAAAATGTACAGGATGAGATTCCTAAATACTGGACCTGGTTCTGTATCACCAAAGAATTCAGTGTCAAACTGGGGCATAATCCACAACAGGTGCCTCTCACCTGTGCAGACGTGAGCTATGTGAGTATGATGTGGCAGTAAGACCAGAATGGCTTGTTACATGCCCGCTGTGCAGAGGAGTAAATGCCAAACTAACACATACAGCCCATTCCTCCAGCCTGGGCTCTTCCAGCATTGCATGTGGTCTGGTTACTACACCATGGAACCTGTTGACTCTGATCCTGTGGAAGGCAAATGAAGAACAAAAGTGGAACTTTCAAATGCCTGGGAGCTAACAGCCCAGGTCCCATCGGTTGCCTGGAGATTGTGCCCCTCGCTTACTTAGACACATTGGAAAAATCTCACCTTCAGCCTGTTTTAGAACATTGTTTTACATAAAAGAGGAAAGGCCTCTCCAGGCTCTAGTGGGAGCGTCTGACAAAGGCCTGGTCTACAAGGCAAATGTAGGTCACCAGAAGCAGGATCTCAGTCATTGTAAGAGATGGGAATAGGGGTGTTTGTATCTGAGCTCAGGTAGCAGCCGTGAGACAAGAAGAGACTTGGGTTAGTAAGTGCAGAGGCCAAAGGCAGGGGACGTAGACTGTCTGTTTATTATCTGCGTGACAGCAGAGCCTGGAGACCCCAGTCAGGGCTCAGCACCCAGAGGGAGTTCAAGCACAGGCCCTGCCCGGAAGAACTCTAAGGTTTTCCATAGAAATCTTGTGAAAAGTCTGGAGCCTCAGTGGCATGGAAAATAATCCCAGCCAAGTCAGTTAGTCTGTGAGCTTCTCTCTTGCAAAACAACAGCCCTTGCCAACTGTGTGGGGCTAAGGAGAGGCCCCATTGCTGTGATTTCCCTAGGACTGGGGCAGCGCAGGCCATTCGCCCTGGAACGTGAGGAACATAGAACAAGGGCTTGTTCACTGAGCATGGTAGTGGCTGGAGGCGGCAGTTGTGGTGCCTGACACAACACTGATCAGTGCATTAGAAATACCTGGCTGTCCCAGCTTTGAGACGAGCTGCCCAGGCTCACTGAGCCAGTTACACTCACTGCCCCTCAGCCTGCGCCCAGCCCCGGTCACCCTCGCTAAGCTGGTCACGGCTACAGAGTGCGTTGTGTGCGCTTAGTGAGTGGGTCCTGGTGGCTCTGCGCTGGCAGTGTAACACTGAGCACTTGTTGACGGGAGCCCTGGGGTGCACACAGATACTGTAGGAACAGGCATTGCGGCAAGCAGGAGAAGCAGGATCTTCACGGCACCCACTGTAGCTGTGTGTGCCCTGAGTTCAGTGAGCCGGCTGCAGTGTGATGAATGAGGTGTGAGTGGGGAGTGACTGAAGTGAGGGTGCCTGTTAAAAGGTAGGAAATCAAAATCAACAGTGGCACTTTGGAGTCAGCCTTGCGTTTCAAGTGGAATAAAGTTGAACATTTGTTCATGGGATTGTGTATTTTCTTAATGATTTAAACCTGTTTTTTTTGTTCTGTTGAGGTAGTGCTGGAAAAGCCCCGTTAGCCAGATCTGATTTAAAGCACTAATATGACCCACCAGAAATTCCTTCCACGGAGCAGCCCCCAAGCCAGGACTTCAGCATTAGTTCCTATTACAAATTCTGTGGGACAAATCAACATCTTCCCATTAGGAAGTGATGACAAACCAGTCCATCTGGGGTGATTAATTGACATTTTAAATTAATCACAAGCACTCTCCTCAGCGCTGTGACTGGATATTAACTGTTCCACCAGTGGCATGAGAAAGAACAGAGACCATTACAAAGTGCATTTGTCAAACAGTCACTTACACAGCCATTGTGGTGGCTGAAAAAAGGTCAAGTGACTTTGTTACTGTTAAGTAGAGAGCAGACCCAAACTCCTAATTCCTCACTCTGTGTTTAATGTGCCAGTTAAGTAGTGGTAATTGGCAGCAGCTGTGCCTTGGAACCAATGGTTTCTTACTCGAGTAGGAGGCCCTAATGTGCTAAATGATGCAATGTTGCTTTCAATGGTTCGTTTTGATAAAGTGTAAGCTGGCGAAGGGAAAATGAAAGTGCTGCGGGTTGCTTTGGTGCCGTGTTCAGAGACAGGCAAGGAGTGATAAGGAGGAAGCAGCTGAGAAGTGAGCCCTTGCTGATTTGAAAATTTAAAAATCAATAGACAAATCAAAATGTAATTTTCATGGAGGTTAATATAACAGGGATTACTGCAGTTGCTGCTTATAGCATAGACATATCTGCACAGTTAATAAAGAACAACTAAGGTCAAATCCAAATATTCCATGCAACACGTAATACTATGTCTGCGTTGCAGGACAGCATCCAGAGCTACTGCTTCCCAGCACTGTGTGAAAAGGAGCAAGTCACTATGGAGCATCACACAGATGATGCTTTTCACTCCTTGTTAAGCTTGTGTAAGAGGAGGTTAGTAATAAGCTGCAGAAATCATACGCTGTCCCTTCAGTCTGAGTGACTTGTTTTAGATTATGGAAAACAAGAAAGAACAAATGTAAAGATTGTATGAGTCACCACAGTATGTTTGACTCTTATGTACCAGCACCTACCTCCAACAGAAACACACAATGGCAGTTCCCTTTGCAGCATTGAGGAGGGCTGTACAGAGAAAATGGAACAGCAGAATCTCCTTTCTGTTCCTGAGCTGCATAATCGCATAAATAGAGAGGGAACACAGAGAACACAGGTCACCATAAGCTGCTGTGACTGTTACAGTCTGAAATGCCTGTTATTTATTCTCTTTGGGTGAAATTCATCCCCGTGCAGACAGCCAGAGCAAGGCCTGGGAGTCACTTATGTCTGGCTTCTGGGAGCTGAGCCCTTTGCACAGCGATACAGTGATTGTCCCACATCTCCGGGTCTCTACATGGGAACACCTGTTCAGACACAGAAATGCTACCCCTGCTTTACCCACAGTGCAAACCACCCTCTTCTGGCCACTGGGGAATGTTCAGCTCACAGTTTTCATGGCTTCATGTCAGTTTTGTGCTTCTCTGTCCTTCCTGTGAAGGCACCACAGTCCTGTGAGAGAGGCTGTTTCTGGCTCAAATGCATGTGAGACACAATGGAAATCTGGTAACAGACTTTGTGTAAGACTTTCAGTTCTGCTTCCAGGGCTACGAGGCTTGCACAGGCTTTGGATAAATGTCTGAATGTTCAGGTATAAATCCAGCGCAAACCCAACCTCCAAACTGGCCTCCGGGATTTCTGCTATTTCCTGCTTCTGGCCCCAGCTGTGCAGAGATGCACAAAAAGGAAAAAATTGAGGGAAAGTTCTGCCAACTTCTGACTATCACAAATGTTTGTGTTCCCTTGGTGCTACAGTGCAGGGCAATTCTGGCTTCTGCTGCACTGTTTCCTCCTACCCTGTCAATGACCCGTAAGTAACCAGGGAGTGGACAATCTCAAACATGGGAGTTGTGTTATAACAACGTAGCTAGGGGATTGTGCAGCTGGCACATGCTATGAGTGTAGTTGGTACATGTGGTAGCTTAGTGCCACACAAAATACACAGGGTAACTTTTCAGCCTGGATCCACACCCCTGTCTCAGTCTGCATCCATGCTGTCCAAGTGGGGAGTGTGAGGAAGTGGTGAGCTCAGCCTAGGGGTTGGGAGCACGTTGCTTAGTCCCTCCCTCACAGGCTGTGGGAGCATCAGCCATGCAGGGAAAGGCTCTGTGCTGCTCTCTCACCACCTCCTCAATGCCCGAGAGGTGTGACGCAGCCCTGCTCTGGCTGGAGTGGGATGCAGACCATACCAGCTCTAAGAGTCACGCGGGGAGCACAGGGCAAGCCCTGTCCCTGCCCTGGTTTAGGAGAGCTCCCTGCCTCCCTGGTGATCACCACATAGATTCCCCAGTGCAAGGACGTGGAGATGGTGCCAAGTGAGCACCAAGCCAGGGGTTGTGAAGCAGAATTAGTGAGCAGCCCCTTCGCCGTGGCTGGCTGGACACCTCCCCGTCAGGACCTGGACTCGTCGCTTCTGTCTGCAGTGCTGGCGTGTAAATGTTTAAGCCCTTGGAATATTTATTTTTCATGTTGCTTAATGACACCAGGAAGGGGAAGCAAGGAAATCTGTATGCACTTTTAATCACCTGTGAGTGGAGGAGCTACAGGGCACTGCTGCTGTATGTCTGGAGATAAACCATTACTGCTTGCTTTGCCAGGGAGAAGTGGTTTGCACAGGTGTTTTGTGCATGAGCGGCATGGAGCAGTACCCCGGGCGAGGCAGCGATCAGGCTGGAGAGCTTTGATAGGATTATGACAAGGAGAGAAAGATAAAAGAGCTTTCTTCTTGGACTGGAAGGGGAACTGAGCTCTTCCACCCTTGCCAGCGGCCTGGGTCTGGGCTGTTCTCTCCCCACCAAGAACCTTCCTATCTTCTCCTGCCTTCCCCCACCCCCCTGGGCACCACAGCTTCAGCAATGGGTGTGGGGACCCTGAGAGCCAGGCCTCACGCTGCTCCTGAAGGAAAGCGTGTATAAATGGCACTGCTGGATGGTGGGTTTGGACCCAGGGAGAGGGGAATCGGGATGCAGGTTTGCAGTTCAGAGTTGACCTTGATATTGCAGTCAGATGGCCCCATTGTAAACCTGTGCCGTGCTGTACTAACTATAACCCAGGAGTGTCTTGTAGCATCTGGCTAGTCTGGGGGCAGCAGGCCTGCCCCAGGCACCCTCACAGAGTAGCTGAACTCAAGGGGAGCAGCCTTAGGGGCAGTTGCTTCCTGGATCCTTGACGATATTCGCAGATGATAGAAAGTGGCACCAGTGACACACAAACACCATTAAATAACCCTGCTGTAGTTCTGATGCAGGAGGGGCTTTGGGCCAGCTTCAGATGGAGGCTCCTTCCTGCCACCACCACCCCTTCCGTGATGCGCTGTCACTGCAGCTCGAGGCATGAGGGTGGAGGCTGAAGCAAAGGGTTGCACACGTTCTCCTGCTCCTGCTGAGCCATGAGCCTTTGTTTACAAAGCTGCAGCCCATGGAGCAGCGTTCCTGGGGGCCTGGGGCAGGGCACCTTGTCCCTGGGCGTCCCTGACTCAGATGCTGCACTGGTGTGTTAGTCGTTCGAGAGCAAACCCAGAGGGCCTCACACAGAAGTCTCACTGACGTGTAATGGGTCAAATCCTGAGAGTTACTGAGAACCGCCCCCCCGATCAGGGTCGCAGGGTCAGTCCCACTGCTGCCTCTCAGGACTAGGTCCCGGGGGAGCTCTGCCGGAGCGAGGAGGGGCACAGCCCTGCGTTTGCAGAGCGGGTGGGATGCGCAGGGTTGTGCTACCTGCCTGTCTCAGGCTGTGGAATGCACAACAGGAGAAAGACAAAGGCCCGGCCCAGCCTCCATGGTCCCTTCATGAAAGGCGCCATTCACTCTCCTCTCCCGCCTTGCAGCTTAGCAATAATTAGCCCAGCATCAGTTTCATACCTGCTGATTCCCCCTCCCAAACGTGCTGACTGGATTCCTGGTTTGTTGTGCCTCCGCCAGGCCCAGGCAACGCAGCTGCTGGAAGTCTGGCTCAGAGCCACCCTGAAGCACAGGAAAACGATGCAGCTGGGGCTCCTGCCTGCAGCCCTCAGAGGTGTCTGTGCCTCCCCACATAATTGCATTGCCTCTGCATTCCAGGGCCTGCAGGCCCGTGTGGCAGGGAGATGGCTCATTCCCACCTGCCAGTGTCTGCGCTGCTCACGCACGCAGCCTGCAGGCATTCTGGGCTTCCTTGGGAGTGTGGAGCGGGGCAGGCGGAGGGGGCTGGGAGAGAAGCTGGGGCAGGCTAAGAGGGCAAGAGATACCCTGACATGGCAAGGCCAAAGCCCGGCAGATCTACCGACATTGTCCCTCTCTGCCCCACACACGCGGTGTTACCGTGTCCTGCCCGGCCACGCCGGGGTAACAGGAACACGGTGTGAGGTGAGCCACAGCCTGCTCTGCCCCCCCTCCCCCCCCATTGTGTCCCTCTGCATCTGCGTCAGTGGGTGAGGCGCTGGCCGCCTAGCCCAGCAAGTAGCCCTGGTGTGATTAGGAGGAGGGGCAGCAGGAGCTCTATTCTGGGGCATGCAGGTAGCTATGGGGCTCGGGGCACGCTGGGAGCCTGGCCAGGATTGCCATCAGCAGTTTATCACAGACTCTGGGGCACCCCTTCAACTGTCACCCCGTTCCCAGCCCCCGGTGGAAATGCAGCATGGTCTGGGGCTGCACAGCGCCAGGTATCGCCTGAGGCTTTGAACTAAGTGCCAGAGAAGCTGGACAGAGCAAACCCCACAACCCTGCAGGTCACTTACTCTCTGGCTGTAGCCAGGAAAAGCCAGTGCAGATGCTGTGCTGAGTGGGGAACTACTGTCCTCCTGGGGAACACAGCGTTCGGAGCATGGAGAGAGAGGGGCTTAAAAGCCAGGGGCTAAGCCATCTGGGGGCTAGTGAACAGGGGAGTCTGAGAGGGAGACAGGGAAAGGGAAGAAGATCAGCGTGGTTCGGAAATCCATGGTGAGCTCAGCAGCGTGATGGTTGAGTGGCCAGTGCCCAGACAGCTGCTGCACTGCTGGCCGGGGACAGACAGAAAGTGCATTTCGCTGCTCAGAATTGCAATGCTACATTGCAGCTTCTTTGGTTTCAGCCCAAGTTTGTATCTGGGGATCTAGAAGACGCAGGTCTCAGACAGCCCTAAGGAACCACTCCCAATAAATGTCACCTCGGTTCAGGGGTGTGGGCATTCTCAGCAGAAGTGACATTGTGATTTCTTGGTAGCCCACTAGGTGGCATGAGACTGTGACTTGTGGCCAAGGCCAGTTGAAGAAGTTCTAGCGGGATAAAGTGCAATAGAGGAATCTCAGGTGGCTGCTTTGCAGTACAGAGACATTAGTCCGGACGAGCTGGGTGAGGTCGTATCTTTTATTGCACCAACTTCTGCTGGTGAGAGAGACCAGCTTTCACTAGGCCCTCACCCGCCTTGTCTCTGATATCCTGGGCTGGCACTGCCACAAATACACTGCATTTACCCAGTTCTTTTGCTAGCCCCCTTCCCGAGGCACCAAAAGAAGCAACCACTTCCCATCATGCTCAGCGAGAAAAATTAACGTCTTGATGACCGTATTTGTTCAAGACGGTTTTGCTCTGCATTTTCCTGGCCCTGGTTCCCCTTTCAGAGGCAGCTGGTGATTCCAGTGTGTCAAGAGTCACAGGCCCCTGGAACCACCACAATAGAGGTATAGAGATTCTTCAGCAGCAGCCTTGAGAGGACGCAGGAGCCACTTGGTGCCTTATCTTTCCTCTGACTACCAAACCTTCTCCCGTCTCCAGGGGACAGTTGGGTGGGTCGGTGGGTGGGCGTAAAGGCGCAGAAGACTCTCGCCTGCAATCCATACGCAAATCTCCTGGCTCACTCCCCCGAAGGGAAGCCTGACTTGGGGAATCCTAATGCCCTTTCATCCTGACTGAGATGTCATCTGTGGCCTGATACAATCCAGCTGGTCTGAGTGCTTCCCCACACGGGGTCTGGGACAGTAAACCAACTGGACTCTGTTCCCTGGCATTCCTTATCTCACTTTGTCTCCACATTTCCAAACACTTTGCAGTGGTGCATCATACTGGTCAGGCATGGTCCCTCCTCGTGCCCTCTCCCCACAGGAGGGTTGTGCAGAAGGTAGGGTGGTTTGTTTTGACATGTGCCGTGGAGTGGTTTGTTTTGGGAGGAGGGTTTGTGTTTTGTTCGGACGTCAGGGTTACCCTGGAGAAGGCGGGTTGAAGTAATGTGCCCGGCACTTGGAGCACAAGTGGTCAGGTTTATGGTGGGCCTTCCTGCGGGAGTTCGTTCAACTAACACTAATTAAAGCGACATTATAACACTAATGCTGTTCCACTTAACGGTATATGAGATAAACGCCTAATACACAAAGGGAGTTTCTTGCTTCACAGCCCAATTCAAAAGAAGATTTCTTTGAAGTAATCTAATAATGGCAGTGATAAATATTGTTTACTAGGCAGTGCTTTGCAGCCTTAAAGAAACTACTGGAGCTGCAATGTGCAGCTCGGAGATTCTGGACTGACGGTTATGAATTGTGCTGCTGTTTCTCTGCAAAGACACATTGGAGGGTGGTTAAAAGGGAATATCCAATAATCCTAATGTGTATATTAATTAGAGCGCTAACACAGCTGTGCACTGAGCTGAAAAACAAGTGACTTTATTAGACTAGTGCTCCCAGGAAAAAAGCATTTAGCGTTATAAAGTGGCTCTTCTGAGTGTTCTGGAGCCAGGGCAGAATGCCAATCAGTGTAACCACGTGCCTTGCAGCAGCAGCACTGGTACAGAATTACCTGTGGAGCCCATGCAGTTTGCTACATGCTCCATCCCCAGCAGAGGAATGAACGGGAAATGCTATTGAGCTTTAACCAGCCAGAATGAATCACCCTTTCAATGCCAAGGCTTTGGCAAATGCAGTGACTTGTTTTGCTTGACCACACTGACACCCTATTGTGTGGCAGCCCTACCACTCGCCTTGCCCACCCTGACAGGCATTTGAGCAAGTTAATTTCCAGCGCTAGTCCTGAGCTGATCTCTATAGCTCAGGTCAGCAGCAGCTCACAGATCAATTGGAGACCTAGAAAGAGAACTGAATGGATAGACAAAAAAATCAATTGGCAAGTTAATCGCATTGGGACAAATTCCAAGAGTTCATTCTGTATTGGAATTAACCCAGTGCAGCTTACTTGTTCTTCAGAATAGAATCGGCTGTAAATAGGACAGGGAGATAAGGGGAACTGGAGACATTTCTCCAAGATCCTTGGCATAGAATCATTATTATTATATAGTTGTCTGACTTCCTATTTTTTATTGATTCAGTTAATTGATGGTAATTCGCTCTATAAAACACCCCTTCTGCGGCACAACATCTGATAGAAATACGGAAGGTTTAATAGATGTAGAGTGAGAGAGGTGGCTTCATTTTATTATTGGCCATTGTTTAGAAATGCATCAGTGTTAATATAGCTAAGGCAAAAGGTTGACGATTATAGTTTTAATAGCCAAGCACTCTGCCTAGTACAGCAGGATCTTTAAAGAGAGAGAAAAAAGTAGTGGTGACATTTCCACTGATTACTCCCATTACCTTATTTCACCAGCAGCAGAACAATGCTTAGGATGTACGTTTGCAGTTAATTAGTGGGTCCTGCAAAGTTCATCAATAATAGATCTTGTGGTGGCAGCTGATTGCTCACTCACAGCGGGCGGGCAAGGGGTGGTAAATCAGGCTGATTGATTGTTGACCACTCTAGTTTTTCCAGCAGTAATTTAAAGCAATTAAAACGCCTCCCTCAGAAATTAACTAGGTAAATAATGCACCAGTGTAGCAACATACAGCAAAAGTTTCTGCTGGAAAGCAGCGGTGGCCGTTGGTGAGCAGGCACCAGATAATGCTTTCCAAGCCACTGCCTTTGCTGCTGATTGCTGCCGGGTGAAAGTGAGATGGCTGCTGCGCCTCACTGCTCCACAATATATTTATTACCTGCCACGCTCCAACGGCTCCCTGCGCACACCGAAATCCAGGTCACAGGAGCCACCCCAGCCATGGGCGGGAATTTCCCCAGAACACAAAGGGTTCCAGACACTCTACTGCTGGTTTGGCTTTGCAGGTGGCACAGGTAGGAAGTTGTGTTGAGCACAGCTCCCATTCCGTTAGGCGGCCCAGCCCTACAGTCTGGCCCCAGTGAAAAATCCTATGGAAGCCATTGGAGATACACCATGGGGTTTGGCCCATTTGGTCTGGCTGTTAATGGTAGCACTCGCTACTGGCCAGCAAAGCTCTCCAGTTTTCCTGGGTTTCCATGACTGCAAGATGCCTGGTCCTCACACTTCACCTCCCCATGAGCAATGCACTTGGACCCGTGTCTGCTTCCTTACTCTTATATACAGGGCACTACCCAAATTTGGTCCATTTTGGTCAATTTCACAGTCATAAGAGTTTAAAAATAATAAATTTCCTGATTTCAGCTATTAAAATCTTAAATTTCACAGTGCTGTAATTGTAGGGGTCCTGACGCAAAAAGGAGTTCGGGGAGGGGGGTCACAAGGTTTGGGGAGAGGGGTTTTGCAGTACTACTATCCTTACTTCTGCGCTGCTGCTGCTGGCGAAGACTTCAGAGCTGGGCAGCTGGAGAGCGGTGGCGCCTGGCCGGGAACCCAGCTCTGAAGGCAGAACTGCAGCCGGCAGCAGCGCAGAAGTAAGGCTGGGATGGGATGGTATTGCCGCCCTTACTTCTGTGCTGCTGCTGTTGCTCTCCGGCCGCTCAGCTCTGAAGGCAGTGCACAAGTAAGGGTGGCAATACCGTGACCCCCCTAAAATAACCTTGTGACCCCTCTTGCAACTCTCTTTTAGGTCGGGACTCCCTGTGAAATCTGTATAGTGGAGGGTGAAAGCACCCAGAAGGCCAGATGTCGTGGTGGGATACCAGACGTTATGGTCTATGACGCGTTTTTCCTGGCCATGAATTTGGTAGGGCCCTACTTATATACGAATGGCCGGCCCCTCTATCACCCCTGCACTGGCTGCCCTTCCCATGCAGAGATCCTTTTCCCCGGAGACACCCGTTTTTCTCCATCTCCTGCATTCCCCAGCTCTCCTCCGGTGAGATGCCTGCTTCTCAGCACAAGTGACTCCAAGCCCTGCCCAGTGCCACTGCCTTAATCCTGAGCGTGGGTCACAGGGGTTAATGGGCTGGGATGGAAGAACCAGCTGCCCTGTCATCCAGCTCGCCCAGCAGTGTCAGACTTTCCTGAGGCTTGGAGAGTTCAGGGAACCTTTCTGCCTTGGTTCTTCTCCAGGTGCCTCTGCAGCACCTGGTGCTGGGTAGCATGGGAGGCAGCAATGGTGGAAGGAAGCCTGTCCCTGGGTGACGCATGACAGTCTATTGCCACACGAGGAGGCTCCCCGCTGAGCCAACCTTTGAGGTTGGCTGCACCTGGAACAGCCAGCCTTTATCCCGGGGCTTCGTAGGGTTCCAGGTGGATTGGGCCATCCCAGCTGCACTGCCAGGATCTGGCCAGGCTGCCCAGCTTTGCACCCAGAGAAGGCCAGGACCGGGTGGTCTGGCTGCCACAGGGGCTTTCAAGGTGGAAGAAAGCCAAGGTGCTCCCCAGCCAGTCTGCTGTGCACAGAAGCCATGCAGTTCTGGTCAATGAAATTGTGGTTGAACCTGAATTCCAGACAACCCTCCGAAGGCTGACGCAGCTGGGGAGGAGTGCATTTGGTCTGCCACATGCTGCTACACTGTGTGAGTGGTGTGCTTGTGTACAACTGTGTGTGTGAAAGAGAGCATGTGCTGTGAGTGTGTGTGCAGCTCTCCCGAGGTACGGGCTCACACACAAGAGTGTAGGAAGAAAGGGAGGCTGGCTGAGGGGGTGTTTTGCAAGGCTGCAGTGTCTGGAGGCTGATAGAGAGCTCTTTCCATGTCTCTGCAGTAGCGAGACCTGGGCATTCCCTGCAAATCACAGGACAGGAGTTGTGACCCATGCAGCTGCTGTATAGCAGGTCCCAGCTGTGCATGTCGAGGATGCACCTGTCATTTTGCATGAGTGGAGGGTGTGATTTATTTCCTGGAGCCACTCACCTGACATGCCCCTTGTCACATGAGGGGTTCAGTACTTGAGTCCAGGGGGAGCTGAAGCAGAGAGAGTGGGTAGGGGACTGGCCGGCTCTGAGGACCTGCGTAGGGTTGCCTCTCTGAGGTACACAACATCCAGACATCTGGTGTGATCCCGAGCCCATGAAACTGGACAGCTGCCCGCATGGACTGAGCCGTTCTCATTTCCTGGGACCACTACCTCACAACAAGGGACAATCCTGGGAAATCCTGGACAAGTGGCAACCAGGGTTGGCTCTAGACCAAACAGTGCCCCAGGCGAGGAGTGGCTTCGGTGCCCACCCATTGTTAAATGGCTGGCTGAGAACATCCTAGGAGGTTCGAGGAACGTGTCATTCTCCGAAAGTCTGGCAGGTCCAGGGATTCAGACACAAAGCAGGTATAACTGATTAAGGGAGCAGGAATAAGCTGTTTGGCCTACAGTCACCACTGGGCTCCTTGCTGCTTTGCTTTCACTAACAAGGAGATTGCAGTGAACAGCTGTCCAGCTTGCTCCAGAACAAGGAAGGTGGATGGGAATTTAATAAGGAGCTAGCCATGACCAGCTGGATAAATGGGATGCTTAGAGCTCTGCAGGCTCTGTCTGAAACACCCTGGGTGGGAATTATCTGCTGTCGTGATTACTGGGAACCACCACCCTCCTTACATGTATGTTCAGTGTCCCAGGCAGCCTTACCTCACCCCCACCCAGACAGCTTCAACCCCCAGCCCGCTGTAGCCTTCAACTCTGCAGTCCCTGAGAACCATTCCTTAGTTCCTGCTGGGCATCTGGACCACTCTGCCGCCCCAGCATGCAAGTGCACACTATCCTGTTGAGGCTAGTGACCGGGCTAGAAACCTGCGAGTGTGACTCTGGGAGGAGAAGCTGTGCCCGGGGGATAGGGCCAGTGGCCACTAGGGACCATCCTGTGCCTTAGGTGTGTCAGCAGGCCGTGAATCCTTTCCTGTGCAGCAGCCCAGGAGCTTCCTACAGACCGTCATTCTCAGGAAGTGGGTTTGTACAAACTCCAGGTGACACTCTCACCATGGGGCAGGACTCCCCCTCGGTCCCATGTGCGATGCGGGGATTGCCGCCACTGCTGAGGCAGTGAAAACCCAGCGGGACCGCAGTCAAGGCACACTGGGGACCTGCCAGGAAGGAAGGGACAAAGGGAATCCTGGCCTGAGAATGAAACCTGGCGACTCCCTTCTGCTCTGTGCTTCATGCTTAGTGAATGGGGGCAGAATACCAGAAGTGAAAGCTTCTGGGGTAGCTCCCTTGTGACGAGATCCCCCTGAGGTGCGGCCTGGGACTGTGCCCCTGAATTCCCTCCAGGCGCTGTGATCACTCAGCACAACTGAATGTGGAGCCCCACACCCAGCTATATTGCATGAATGCTCCCAGAGCCACTCATGAATCATACAGAGAAATGCACCAGCCAAATCCCCCCAGCTCCCAGCACTATACCCAGGAATATACCATCTTGCCCTGCTCAAGCTGGGCAGTGCAAATTTATTAATTGGTTCCCCACTTCACCAATAGAAAGTGGACAGACACCGGCCTCTGCAAACCTGAGCAGATTTGCCCCACACTTCATACAACTCACTGGTAAAGATAAACAATTAAACAAATGTATTGACGATAAAATGTAGATTTTAATTAAGTGATAAGCAAAAAGTCAGAGCGGATACCAAAATAAAATAAAATCTAAGCACGAGTCTGAACTCTCAGCCCTATTAGACTGGGCAACACTAGATGAAGCAGTTTTTCTCAGCCCACTGGATACTGCAGTCCTTAATATACAGGTTTGTTCCTTAAACCTGGGCCAGTGTCCTCTGCTGGAGTCTTCTCAGTGTCTTAGTTGCTTGCAGCGAAGGTGGGGGCAGGAGAAGGGCTCAGTATGTGTCCACTGTGTCTGTTTTATACCCTCAGTCCATGTGCTTGGGGAGCACAAGTCCAGGCATGTCTGGGGACATTGCTGAGTTCCCAGGCAAGGTTGAGCAGTTCCCCTGGTGTGGCCTCATGCAGGTGAGTCAAGCATTGGAGCTCCCTTGCTGGACAATGGCTGTTAATGGTTGTTTGACACCTGCCCGGGCGCTAGTTACTTTCCTTGCTGCTATCTCTGGGGAGCTAATATCTGGCTGATTCCCCAACTTACAGAATGTTTTAGTGACCACCATACACCACAATCTCATAACTTCACATGCATCAATGATAAACATCTATGGAGAGAGAAATGACTTTCAGCCAATCAGAACCTTCCCCCGATACCGTACGTAAAAACCTGCTTTATATGTAAGTGCAAGCGGATCTGAAAAGGAGGCCTATGGGGGTTGCAGTAGGCTCCCCCAAGGTACAGAATATCACAGCTCTGCCCTGGAGGGATGCTCCCTTGGCAGCAGCAGGGCAGCAGCGGGAGCTGGGAAGCAGGCCTGGAGCAGTGCCAGGGTGTTTAAATGATGACATTGCCCCTCACCTGGTGAAAGGGGGGGTCTCAGCTGTCCCAGAACCAGACCAAACTCCATGACACACTAGATGGGCTCCATTATGCCCAGGAGCAGCCTGTGCCTTGAGGATGGGTGAGTTCATGCCCCCTCAGACAGTTCCCAGTGCTGCCCAGCTCCTTGGCTCTGTTGGTTCCAGACCTGCTGCGGGCAGCCTTCCCTCAGCCTGTGGAATCCAGCCCTGGGTGGCCAGGGCAGAGGAGCGCCCAGTGGGATCAGACATGCGGCTGAATATTACTACAGCGGCTGAGCACAACTCATTCACTGTTTGTAGGTAAGACAAGAATGATCAGCCCTAAACAGTATGTGTCAATAACCTCTTCATGCCCCCACAGCCAGCTAGCTCTGTCCTGCCATAAACTCACAGAGGAGGCCAAGCCCTGGGATAAAGTCCTGCATTTCCCAGCTTCTGACCAAAGAGTAACAACATTTAAACATTGTATTTTTCCTTTAATATAAATTCTGTCCAGCCCTTGAGCTGCAGGTCCTGTGCTTTTAATTACATAGTTCATCAATCCTTCTGCTGCTATGGTATAGCGAGAGGCCACTTCACCCATGAAGGGTGATTATCTTTTATGAGTGTGGAAGATCTATAACTCATGAGCAGCAGTGGAAAGAAAATGAGGAGAGAAAGGGAGTCCCTTTTCCTAGCTTGGCTACTCTGGGATCACTCTGAATTGAACACGCTCACCAGACTAAATCAGCAAAATCAGAATGAGACTCAGCCAAATGGCAGTGTGGGGCCTGATCCTGCCTGCGTGCCCACTGGCTGGAGCCTGGTGCAATGCCTCGGATTGCACTAGAATTAATCCCCATTAATGCCACAGGGGAATAAGATCAGCACCTCAGACCAACTCATTCAAACTTGGCCCGTGATTCGGCTGCCCAGCTTGAGAGCCCTTGAAGGAAGCTGATTGTCAAGCAAACCCATTTCTCCCCAGGAAATCAGGCCCCTTCGAGGGTTCCCAACATCTCCAGTCAGTCTTACAAACCTTGGCCTCCCTTTTAGGTCTGGCACATTTCACAGCCTCTGCCCTGCACTGTTCCCAGGGACTGTCTGGGGAAGAGTCTCCATCCGTGGGAACACGGTTGGCAGGGAGCAGGTTTGCCAGTGAGTGGGGTGTGGGTTTGGTTCCATGGTACAGATGGGAGAGTGGAGAGAGATACCCAGGAGATGGATTGGCTCTGGGAGTCTGGGATCGCCCCAGAAGTGAGCTGCACCTCTCCAGGAGGCAGACACTGGAACTAGGCCTGGGACAAAATCCATGGGGCTTGGTGGGGTTTGTTTCTTGCAGCTCATGTGGCAAACTTCTTAATTAGCAGAAAACCCTGTTGGTATTTTTTAATTTTAAATGAGCTCCTTTGCTGTCTCTGCACCAGCCAGCTCTGATGGGCACAAGCTGGGGAGGTCTCGCCAGGACCCACTGGTTCTGGGGCTGACACCCCACCCAGGAGTCCACGCCCCATTGGGCTAGGCGCTGTACAGGCAGATGACCCTATAGCCTGCATGACCTGAGTGCCCAGCTCAGAATCTTTCCTGCCTCTTTGGATTGCTGGGTTTCTTTGCTGTTTGGCTGCAACCTGTGGTGGTTTTGGGCCAGGCTGTAGGCTGGGCCCTGGAGCCCTCCTCCACTGCACAGCTGCTTGTTAATTACTAGGGGTCCTGGGGTTCCAGGCTGCCTGTGAAATGCAGGTGCCTCTCCTCAGTCCACTTGCCGCTGCTCCTCTGGATCCTGCTGTTGGACCATGCGCTGCCCTGGCTGGGGGGCTGGAGAAGCTGCCCTGGCACAGGGATGCACAGGACAATTCCTCTGCATGGCACCGTGTATCCTGGCTGCCCCAGTACCAGATGCCCGAGAGGACCCAGACTTGAGCTGGTCTCTGGGTTCCTGGAATGGGCCCATCTCACATGCTGCATGGAGCTCACACTAGCCACATTGGTATTGTGTGCACAGCTGTCCCTTCCTTCCATGCCTGGCCTGGGAAATCATTAGCTGCATGCGAGAGCAGGGCCCATTCAGCCATGGGTGGGGTAACTGCCCCTCATAGGGCAGGGTGTTGCTAGCAGTGGGGGAGGCCAGGCCTGCACAGCCAGGCCACATAGGGCTGTGGCGTGCGGGTGGGTGCTTGGGCCAGGTGAGAAGGGGATGGATTTAGCTGGAGCTTTCTCCCTGGACTTCAGCTGAAGCTGCAGATGAGGTGATGCCTGATGTCCCACTCTGAGTTCCAAAACCCTAAGCCAGGGAGACTGTGCTAACATTCAGAAGCTTTCCCCCTAGTAAAATTTTATAGCTCCTACAAGTGGAGCCAGACAGCTGCCAGCGGCTCATTTTGGGAAAATTTATGATGATCTTTTCTCCCCAAACGTCTTGCTAAATTTCTGCTTAAAGTTCCCGCAGAGCTTTGGAGCTCATGGCACATCTGGAGCGTGCCGGGCTGTGGCACTGGCCCGGATTGGCCAGTGGGCTACTAAGCTTTATAGCCATTTGCAGGAGGTTACACTTTTCAAAGGCATGATTCACAGCCAAAGTACTGAGCACACTGGGTCCAGGGCCTGCAAATAGATCTGTTTACAGGTCACAGAGCCGAGGTTAGCACCATGTAGGGCCTGTATGGGATCAAATGCACAAACTACCCTGCATGCCGGTCAAGCGGCTCAGTCTTCAGGCTGAGGTCAGTAATGAGAGCAGCCAGGCTGCCCAGGCCCAGTGCTGGACGGGAATGTGCAGGGCAGGGATAGCTCCTGGGGGCTGTTAGTCACAGTAAATAGGAGACAGCGTAGTTCACCTTTGCAGCCAGAGTCAGCGAGAGAGTCACCTGAGTAGGAACTGGAGCTGTAGAGGGGACTGGGCCCATGGCTGGATGCCAGCTCCAGATTGGGGCCAGGAGCAGACATTAGGGAAGCAGAGCGGCTCCAAGAGTCCTGCTGGGAGGTGAGGGAGCAGGTGCTCTGGGCTCCCCTCAGCTTACCCTGGTCTGAGGAGGCTGCTCCTGGCCTATAACCTGGCTGCACTCCAGCTCTGACAGCACCTCCTGAAGAGGCATCATTCAGGCCAGGATGGGCCTGCAAGGCTGTGGAGCTGGCTGTGACAGTGCTCAGGAGTCCCCGGAACTTCGGTGTGCTAATAAACGCAGGTGAGAACTCGAGCTGCAGCCTCCTTTCTCCTCGTCCCCACTTGCAGCCTGGCTTTGCAGCCCTCAAACAGACATGCCCCAGAAATGCCTCTTCGCTATGGTAAAGGTCATCCCTTCTCCTGTGTTCTGCTGTCACAGGTGAATGGTACCAATCACTGCCATTGCTCTGGATGCAAGCACAGCTGCTGTTTGCTTTGCAGAGTGAAAGGCCTGGTTTTCTACTGGGCTGGGAAAGCGGGGGGTGGGTTTGGCCTCTCTGGGATCTCAACGTATGCCTTGCAAAGTGCCCCGACGCCACGGCGATGGGTGCGTATAAACACTGGCAATAATAATCCATAAAGAGTGGACGCATCAGTAACGTGCCCTGAGAGGCCCCGTATTAACAGGCTTCCAGGGCTGGCCAGCACGTCAGAAGATGTCACTAAACATTAAATCAGCAGCTAGTGCTGGGACCGCCGTGGGAAGTCTAGGCGGCCTTGGGACGGACTCCAGAAGAGGTGAACTGGGGGTGAGGCGTATGAACGGGTGTGGGGCTGGGGATTTCAGAAGGGGCTGGTGTGTGGTCATCTGTGCGTGGCTCGTGGATTGCAGGAAGGCATTGCTGAGTATCAGCCTTGAACGCAGCAGTCACAGTTCCCCGGTGGGTACCAGTGAGCAGAGCTTGCGTTATGCGGTGCCCACCAGAATGCACCAGGGACTGCAGAGCTGTACAGATAGGTGGGAAAGGACGGCAGGACTCCTGCACTGGGAAGGCCAGCCTGGGTCTGTGACTCAGAGCCCCTGGCAGCCCCAGACAGTGTCAGTCATATTGCCAGGGGGTAGGGGCCTTGCTCTCTTCCCTCCATTTCAGCTTTGGATGAATGTGGGTGGTGACCAGGTTGGAGAACCCAGACTTCGAGAGAGCTTAGATGGCCACCATGCAGGCCCCAGGAGCCAGTGTTACCCATGCGCTGCGAGCCAGAGCTTGCTTAGTAGGACTTCCGACCCCCAGTGCTAGAGGGTAAAGTACCAGCAGTGTTACCATTCCTATCACAAGGCAGACCCTCCCATCAGCTGCCAGCCCTGCCTTTCTCTGGGGAGACATTCATCCTGCTCCGATCTGAGCGCTAAGCTTCATGTCACGCAGGGGGATCTTGGGCTGTTCAGAACAAGCCCAGTTAAAAAGTAATGAAGGGCAAATTTTGTTTGGAGGCAAAAGCACTTCCTGTCCTTAAAGGCAAGAGGGATGAGCAAACCAGTGCAGCCCCGGTGTCTCAGGACTAATTATTGTCACTACCTGTGCAGCACCTGCTTTGAGTCATCTTGTGAAGGGAGCTGCATTTCCCTGTTGAGAGGCCACCTCCCGTTCCCCCATTAAAATTGGCACAATTGGCTCTCAGCCCATAACACATGGGGTGGAACTGTGAGAGAAACACTTTCCCTTGTTACTTGTGGGCCACTTTATATTGTAGCCTGACAAAGGTTCAAAATCTCTTATAAGACCCATTTTTGTAGCGTTCCCAGGGCTATTCATTAGTCAAATTATATCTGCTGCATAATACATTGCTGGGTACTCCTTCCACCCCTCTGAATTCCTTCGGGTTCCTGGATTTATTCTAATTGCAACAGCCAGGTAAAGGTTCCAAGGCCAATGTAAAGAGGAAAGGTGATGAGGGATGTACCTGTTGTTCTGTGGTGCACAAGCACGTTCTAGACAAATGCTTCCTAATTAAGGACAGACTTTCATTGGGAAGATTTTCTCCTTCTAGCTGGAACAATGATAGATCAGTGTGTTTGCCTTAATTCCAGTGCTTTGTTTTCATGTACTGAGGCACCTGGGGAATAAATGAAACCGGACTATGCAATCGTTACTGCACTCTGAGTTCCTGTAACCCCCATCCTCTCACACTGTATCCCTCAAAATTCACTGTCGGTTTTCATTCCCAGATGGCCCCCCCTCTCGGCTAGGTGCGTATTCCCCAACCAAAGTTTGCAAATCAGACATGAGTCGATCCATCTGAGACAGGGAGGGATGTGTGGCCGTGTATCTGCCCTTCCAGCTGTAGAGTAGCTCAGGGTGGTGCGATTTAATCTCAGTCACCCTCACTGACTGAGTTTGAGACCTACTCTCAGCAGGCATTGGAGAACGACTGACTGCTAGGCACAAATACGATATCCTTTTCGCACGAGTAGCACAGCTCTTCCAGCTATTGCTAGTCCACTCCTGGGGGGGTGGGTTGTCTTAATGTGGCTTATGCAAAATGCTCACCCACCTGAAGAAGAGCAGATGCCCTGGGCCACTCTGAATGATGTCCAGTAGGCTTCTTCAGCCTCAAAGGGGCAGTAGGCAGCAGGCACTTACAACCCCACGTTAAATCTGGAGGGGCTGAGATCAGTCTGGGGAGGGTCAGAACCACGGCTTGAGCCCCTGGTGTGGGCAAAATAAGATTGGAAGAACAAGATGACTCTGTAAAATGTGGTTGTATTTTCCACCAAATCCATGGATACCAAATCCAGCCCAGAATACCCACCATCCCCAGGACGCACAGCAAATGCCAAAGCAATCTGACGAAGCATGTGGATTTTAGAATGCTTTAAAGATTGACTATTTGAACAGAAAGTGATGTTCAACTCTTACCTGTAGCAGAACTCCTGTTCTGCTGTTCTGTAGCTATTTCCTTCCCCCAAGCAGTGAGAGAGAGGAAAGGCATTCCAGTACTGAATGAGCAGTAGGAATTCAGAGACAACTTAGCAGCTGAATTTACTAAATTCAAATGTTCGTAATTCTTTGTGTTCTAGAACTGTATTTAGGGTGTTGTCATTAACTGCTGTGAGACGGCTACACAACGTAGGGTTGTTTTTTGCTGTGCGTGAGAGAGATCTACTTGTAGATGTGTTTCAGACACAGATGTTTTGTGAAACCTAGATGAACTTTCCTGACTTTCTTTCTTTCAGCTTTCCCCTGCTAGCTCCCAAAGTTCCTGGGCCTTGGAAGAACTTGATGGAAAAAACCGAGGGACACTGACTCGCAAGACAAAAAGAGCCAAGTGCTAGAACCTGCCATTCTTGTACTGGGCTAACAGAGTGAGAGTGCATCTGTCTCTGTCGCTCTTTCAGTTTCTTTTTGGATTCCCTCTCAGATAAACTAAGCCACCAACAGCCTGTAGCCTTGCATCTCATAATCCCAGTTCTGAGGTACCTGAGTGGGGGAGTTCTCCCAGCAGCTCTGGCTGAATTGCTTGAGGGGCTCTCCAAGCGCTGCAGAGCAGCTCACTGCATCTCAAGTTGAGCACCTTCCTGAGGCACAGAGGGGCACTGCAATATTTTTATCTCGATTTCATGTTTTGAAGCACATTCCTGAGGGAGGCTGGGCTTGCCGTGTTGTGCTCTCTGCAGGCCAAGTGTGGCCCCGTGGAGGCTTGCCTCAGTTTCCCCTCTTCAGCACTCCTTTAATAAACTCCACTAGTTCTGAATCGCTGGCACACTCCCCTTCCAGGTCCAATTTATTTACATAGAATTCAACACAGACACAGTCTCTTTTCCCGCAGAGAAATTCAGATCTTCAGCTTCATGCACTGGCTGGAGTCTTTTTGTCCCTGAAACCTCAGACTCTCCTGCACTCTGCAGCCTAGTGTGTCTCTCCAGGCGCTCCCTCTGTTGGTGTCACTCCCAGCAGGTGGGGCCTTCTCAGAACTCTCTCCTTGGACAAAGGGTTCTGCTCCAGCTCAGGGCTCTGGGTGCCTCACCTTCTCCTTTTCTCTCTTAAAGGAACCAGTCGCCCGGTGACAATTCCTATGTACAGAAAGCTGTAAGTGCCTGGTGAACCCAGGACTGTGCAGGCCTGTGGCAGAGGTCACACATGCCCTCTTCACATGCTACTGTTTCACTAGGAAGTCTGTGACAAGGCAAATGCGCTGTATATGAAGAATAACTCCATGAATTTAACATAAACCGTCCCATCTGCTTTAGTCCTGGATGCTGAATAAAAGGGAGTGGAGCCTAGTAAATGCCAGGATTCTGTGTTGCTGGTGTAGCACCACTGAAGGGCTGTGATCTTACAGAAGAGCTGGGATGCTCAGGCCAGCAGGCTCGTTAAGCCACTCATCTAACCGAAATTGGGCAAGAAAACCAAATTCTCTCCACTTACTGACCAGGCTGTACCCTGACGGAGTCTCATTTCCAGGTGGGCAATGCACTGCCTAGCGGTGTTCTAAATGTTCCCAAGGAAGGTACCCTTCACACTGCACGAGGGGCTAGTCCCCACCCTTGGGACCACCCAGTTTTCCTTGGTGTTCTGACCCCAGAATGCACTGGAAGCCATGTCAGCCCCAGAAAGGTGCTCAGATGTCAGGAGATATTAACCATGGCAAGTCAGCCGACTATTTACACAGATCTTAGGGACTATGAGGGTGGACCAAGGGTACAAATGGAAGTTGGTACTTTACAGCGAATTGGACCTTGACCACTGAAATCTATTCAGACACTGTATTCTAATGAGAAATATTAGCTTTTCATGTGGATGGATGTTAATGGCCAATGCCCATTATGCTACATTCCAGCATGAGCTCACACACATCACTATGAATCCAGCTAAACAAGTAGGATATTTTACAATAATTAGGAAAAATTGAAAATACAGGAAAAGAAGAGCAGCTGACCACATACAGCAGCATTCCTCCAGCCTCTTCAGCCAGCATCGCACTACTGCCAGGTGTGAAGGCGGAGATACTCCCAAGTCCAGTGATGTTAGGGGGCTGAGGGAAAAGGCCTCTGCACTGGAGACACTTTCCTGGGTCAGCATTCCTTGGAACATGCTTGGGGAATACACCTCTGAGGAAGAGAGCTAAAATGATCATAACAGGGTTCAAAAAAGAACTAGATAAATTCATGGAGGACAAGTCCATCAATGGCTATTAGCCAGAATGGCAGGGATGGTGTCCCTAGCCTCTGTTTGCCAGAAGCTGGGGATGGGTGACAGGGGATGGGTCACTTGCTGATTCCCTGTTCTGTTCACTCCCTCTGGGGCACCTGGCATTGGCCACTGTCAGAAGAGAGGACACTGGGCAGGGCCGGCGCTTCCATTCAGGCGAACTAGGCAGTTGCCTAGGGCGCCAGGATTGGCGGGGGTGGCATTTTGCTGCCTTCAGCGGCAATTTGGTGACGGGGGGGTCCTTCCACTCTCCGGGTCTTCTGCGGCAATTCTGCGTTGGGTCCTTCACTCGCTCCGGGACCCGCTGCCGAAGTGCCCCGAAGACCGGGAGTGCGGAAGGATCCCCCCACACACCGCAGAATTGCCGCCAACGACTGGGAGTGCGGAAGGATCCCCCCCCCACACACCGCAGAATTGCCGCCAACGACCGGGAGTGCGGAAGGACCCCTGTCATAAACAGATAGCTACGCTTTAATGTTTCTTTCACCTGTAAAGGGTTAACAAAGGGAACCTGACCAGAGGACCAATCAGGAAACAAGATTTTTAAAAGCTCACGGAGGGAATGTTTGGGTGTGTGTCCCTTTGTCTGTGTCTCTGGTCTGTCTCTCGGCTATGAGAGGGATCTTTCTATCTTCAAGCTTCTAATCTTCAGTTTCCAAGTTGTGAGTACAAAGGTAGAAAAACAATAGGCTTTTATTGTTTTTTTGTATTTACATGTGTGTAGTTGCTGGGATGTTTAAATTGTATTTCTTTTTGAATAAGGCTGTTTATTCATATTTTTCTTTTAAGCAATTGACCCTGTATATTGTTGCCTTGATACAGAGAGCATTTTTATGTCTTTTCTTTCTTTTTATATAAAGCTTTTCTTTTTAAAACCTGTTGGATTTTCTTTTCTAAGTGAGGCTCTAGGGGATAGAAATCCCTGTGCCAGGATTACGGTCTCTCTCAGGGAAAGACTGGGAGGGGGAAAAAGAAGGAGGGGGGAAGGTAAATTGCCCTCTCTGTTTTGTAATTCAAGGAGTTTAAGTACAGTAATCTTCCAGGATAACACATGGAGGGGAAGCAAAGAGAAGACAAGGGGAGGGGGGTTATTTCCCTTTGTGGTCAGACTCAGGGCATCTGAGTCTTGGGGTCCCCAGGGAAGGTTTTGGGGAGACCAGAGTGAGCCAAACACTGGAATTTTTGGCTGGTGGCAGTGATATCAGATCCAAGCTGGTAATTAAGCTTGGAGGTTTCATGCAGGCACCCACATTTTGGACTCTAAGGTTCAGAATTAGGAATTATGCTTATGACAACCCCCACCTAAGGCGCCAGAAACCCTGGTGCCGCTCCTGATACTGGGCTAGATAGACCTTTGGCCATTCTAATGTTCAATCAATTTAGCTTCTCAGAAACCAACCGAGAGGTGACTGATTATGGCATATCAGTGCCTGCCTGGGCAGAAAGGACTGGGTACTAAAGGGGTCTTCAGTCCCGTGGAGGAAGGCAGCCCAGGAACGAATGGCTAGTGGCTGTATCCAGACAACTTCAGATTGGAAATGAGACACATACAGTAACAATGAAGAGATTAACCACTGGAAGAATCTACCCAGGCAGTGGTGGATTCTCCATCTCTTGATGCGTTGAGATCCACACTGGCTGCCTTTCTGGAAGATGCTTTGGTCAGGCACAAGTTACTGAGCTCAATACAGGAGTATCTGGATAAAATGCAATGGCCTGTGATATGACTAGATGATCTATGAGTATGTGTCTGGGCTGGACAGGACTCTGGCTGGGATCGGTGTCGTCACTGTTATTTTCTACAGTTCAAATGACGGCCTCTGTCGAATACCTTGAAATGATGGCTAGAAGTAGCAGCTAATACAGCCTATGATAAAGCCATGTGTGAAATCCCTACACACACTGGGAGTCAATGAAAAAACCTCTCTGAGAACAACAGCACTCTCTTTGGTGTGCTTTCTGGGGGTGTAATTAACTGAAATATTATTTGATCTTCTGTGTGGAAAATCAAATGTTGTTTTCCTGGACATGAATACATGTGTATCTGCATCATTCCTTTGTGTTTGTCGTTCTTCTCAAAACCGCAGTTAAAAACGGTTTAGCCTTTGTGTGAGAGTGAAAAGGCCCCAAGTCACTGGGAAGGGTTAGGTCTGGTGCTTCTCCTGGGTGAGTTAATTCCACAGATAACTGAGAGCCATTAGGGAATCCCTGTTGACTCCCATAGTGAAGCAGGTTTTGCAGCATTTCTGCATCTATTCAGATGTCTAATTCTCAGCTCTTGGGTAGAACTCGCTTTCCTTCTCTAGCTGGTGCCTCCATCGCACGGCACCGCTGGTCCCGCACCTGGTGGGAGGTCCTGATGTGTAAAGTGATGGGCTCACTGCAGATGTGTCTGGCAAGAAGCCCAGAAACCCCATTGTAGGGCAGTGCGACAGATCCCCCTCGCTGGCTGGAGCATGAGATCCTCAGAGGGTGAGCGGCGGTTGTAAAAATGGTGACGAGCGCTTCCCTCGGTAATTATACCACAGTCTGGATGCCATTTTCTTTTCTGTAGCAGGGAGGAAGCGTGGAACTGGCAGAAATTGCCCTTGCTGGAAATCTCCCTGGAAAGCAACATGGGATTCTTTGGGTCGCCTGAGGCAAGGGCTGAGTCCCAGCGATCCCTGGAGAATGTCTGTGCGGTGTTACACAGTAGACTGCAGGGCAAGTCATTGAAGGTAATAAGCCTGAATTCAACTTGTTTCATGAGCCTGAGATTTACTCATTTCTGGTGTCACTGGCTTCTCTGCTGCATCCTTATTTAGCCCATTGCTGAAGCAATTACACCAAATTAGCATGTTCGCGCCAGCCGGGCACTGGCAGGCATCTCCCAGGGGCTGTGATGTGCATTGTCCTGGATCACATTACAAGCTGCTGTACATGGTTAGTCATGCTCCTGCAACACAGCTAGACATGTTCTGGCTGGACTCTTTGCCTCCAAATGCTTTAACTCTTTGCTTCCCTTGGAAACTGGAAGTAGGCAGCGCGACATGCACTTTGGGTGCCTGGCCAATTAGAAATGCTCTGGCTTCCTTCCATTTAGGTGACCTAGGCGGTCGCTTAGGGCTCCAGGATTTGGGAGGGCAGCATTTTGCTGCCCTTGGCGGCAATTCTGCGGTGGGGGGTCCTTCCGCACTCTGGGTCGTTGTAGTCAATTCTGCGGTGGGTCCTTCACTTGCTCCGGGACCCGCCGCCAAACTGCCCAGAAGACCGGGAGCGCGGAAGGACCCCCCCCACCTCCCGCCGCAGAATTGCCGACCAGGAGCGCAGAAGGACCCCCGCCTAGGGCGCCAAAAACCCTGGCGCCGCTCCTGCTTCCTACCAGCCATCTCCAGCTCCAGCTCCTGGAGCGTGGCATGGAGAAGAAAGTGCAAGCTGGCTGCCATGTAAGTGTGGGGGGATGCAGCATGCAGGGTCTTGCCTTGCACTAGGACAGGAGCTGTGCAAAGGGCCAGGTCCCCTCTAGAGGCAGTTCAGATGCTGTACCAGGAAACATGGCGCAGCACAAAGAAGCAAGCTGCAGGGATCACGGAGCTGGAGATCTGAAACTCACAGCCCTTGGCTGCAGATCCTCAGTGCACATGTTGGGGAGGGACCAGGGAGGAACAAGGGGCCCTTTCTCCAAAGGTCCCTGGTTATTATGCTGGTCAGAGCCTGTGCATGGCAGAGATAGGATTCCAGCCCTCCCCCTGAGCACCGCTCCCACAACAGGTGCGGGATTGCAGGGATCCCAGCCACGGGGGAGGGTGAATGTGGCTGGTTCAAAAGGGACTAACTGCACCATTAAAGAGTAGGGCCAGGGAGAGCTCAGGGCTTTTGCCCACCCTGAGCGGAGCGGTCCCGGAACCAGCCTCCCTAGACAGAGGCATGGCTGCTGGGAGCTGTGTGGGTGTTGCTCACACTTCGATTGCTGCAAATGCCTTTCCCAGGCCTCCTACTGATCTAGCAGCGCTGCAGAGTGAGGGACTGATCCCTGGCCCCCTGACCCACGCTCCAGGCAAGGGTGGGTGGGAAGATACGCATGTCAGACAAGCTGGAGCAGGATGCTCCTGTGCAGTCACCAGTCGGGAAACGGGGCAGCCTGACCCAGACACCTGGCGGAGGAACTTTGTGATTAACAGTGAGATGGGGAATTTTACACATTCCTGACTCTGGTTGCACCAGCCACATTATAGACGCCTGCACTCGCACCCCTCACACAGCCACAGGCCCCCCCATGCGTGCAGCAACCCCCCCAAGTTGTGTCTCCATCGTGCTGCTGCTGCAGGAGCTGGTAGCAGTGGCTGAGGGGTCTGTGGAGGGGCTATTTCTGACCCTGCAGTGCCACGGCCACAGCTCCTGCACGCCACCTCGGGTGCGAAACATATCGGTAGTAGTGGCAGTCAAAGCTGTGAAAGCTTTAATGTGGTTTAACCTGGCATCACACACAGTGTGTGCTCATTCCTGTTTCACCTTAAAGCTTAAAGCTGTCACCACGCTGGACCACTCTGTCACCCCCCGCTCCAGTCACGCCACTCTGACACGAACCCCAAATGCCAACCTGTGCCAGGCAGAAACGGCCTTGCTGCAACAAAAAGCCAAGCTGCCTTTCTCCTGCCTCTCACGGGGCCTGGCACAACTCCCGCCCCCCAACGGGAGATTTGAAGATGCAAAAGCTGAAGGGTGCTCTGGCTCGGCCGTGTGAGGGGCGG
This sequence comes from Chelonoidis abingdonii, assembly GCF_003597395.2. Lineage (NCBI taxonomy): Eukaryota > Metazoa > Chordata > Testudines > Testudinidae > Chelonoidis > Chelonoidis abingdonii. Next base: position 1,352,649 of record NC_133790.1, read on the forward strand.
CAGTGGATTTCTCTGTGCGTCTTGAGGGCTGTACGCATGTGGGGATGAGTGGGCACGGTGTACGTAGGGGGGGTGAGTGCATGGGAGCCACTTTTGAGGAGGTGAATGTATTGGGAGTGATTCTGGGGCCCTGGGGGATTAAAGGGGTCAACTTGTAATCAGAGAGCAGCTGAACTTTAAGAGCACCAAAGACTTTTGTATTAAAATTGTTTGCTGCCAAATCAAACATTTTGAAGGTTTAAAGTGCTTAGATTTGGGAGAACCTCAAATATTTATTGAATATGGGAGACAAGAGAATTTTAAGTAATTATTTGGCCATATGTAATTTTAAGCCATTGCTCCCCTGACGGACAGCAGCAGATTTTCTGTGGCTTTGTTACAAGGTATTTAGTTCTTTTCTCTTGTCTTGGAAACCTGGGAGCAGAGTGAGGAGCTAATCAGTGCTTCATGGAGGGGTTCCGGATACAGGATGGTGACAGAGAATCTCAGAAATAAGAGCAGCCTGCTGTGCTTATCCGCTGGGTGTACTAATCACCTTAGTAACTAGTGAGACGGCAGGGCTGAATCAGTTAGAAAAACCAGTCATCCCCTTCCCCTAGCAGGTCTCCCTTCCTTCTGCAGAACACTTGGCCCAAGAGTGCTCTGGATCAATATTGGACGCAATGCCTCGCTGCCCTGAATGGGCACTGCTTCTGGAACAAAAAATGCCAGCTGAGTCTGTTTAGGGGTCCGAATGTTTGGAGGGGTTTTTTCTGCCCATTTCTGGGTTATGGCTGGGATTGAATCCAAGTGCACCAAAACTACCCATAGGAGCCAGTTCTCATGAGATTTCCAGCCCAGTTCTGCTGACTTCAGGCTTGCGGAGGCTTTTGGGTGCTTATGCAGAGCAAATCTGAACTGCTGATCTTTTAAGGTCCTCGCTGACCCCCATCACTGCCATTCACCCGATGCACAAACAGGGCTTATTTTACCATAGCCCCTTCTGCTTTCTATCCCATTAAGGACTTCGGGATTTAATTTCACATGGATTAATTTGGAGAGACCTTGGAGACTGGAGCGGAAAGCTCCCGAATGCAGCTGGGTTTGTGCTTACCTTGTAAACCGCAGGTGGTTCATTGCAGAGAACTCGCCATCAGCCCAGAAAAGTTTGACACCTTCCATCTTGCAGAATTTGCTGCATCCTTCACCAAACTGGGCTTCCTGTGCAGAGTGCCCCAGCTGCTCCCCAGTGTGGCCAGCAGCCATGGAACAGGAAGGGCGACCCTGATTAACGCCTCAGCCCTCAATCTGCTTCCCATGAGGCATCACTCAGCACGGGGCCCCTTCCTCCCCTGGGACGACTCTCCCTGCCGGCCCCGCCTGGCGCAGTACAGGGATGACTCGCCCAGCCAAAATAACTGACAATAAAATGTTTGAGAGAGGAATTCCTTACAAGTGCTTTCTCCATTGCACAGTGCAGCAACCTCAGCATGGAGCCTGCACACCCCCAGTAGGCAGAGGCCAGGACCAGCGCCAGACTGGGAGCTGCGTTTCCAGCCAGTAATAACACAGCTGGAAATGCCCAGAACAGCTTCAGTGCCCAGCTGCCCCAAGGCATGTTGTGAGGATCCAGAGAAATGAATATTCACCTCTCTGAGCCCCACAGGGGTCAGAGGGCAACATCCCTGGGCCTGGTCCCAGTCCTGTGGGACCATTTGTCTGGGAGGGGTGGGGAAGGGGGCACAGAGCAGGTACCTGAACTGAGCTTTGGAGAGATTCCTGGTTAGCTGCTGTCACAGCTGAGTTTTCTGCTGGGTGACTGTCCATGTACAAAACCAGCGAGCTCGGACTGCTGTGCCAGCCGGGCATTGGGCCCTGCCCTCTCCTTTCCTAAGCTGGGGCAGGGGCAGGGGCAGGGGCAGGCTTCCCACCTCCTATTTGCAGACCAGCCCTGTGTGCACTTTGCAAAAGCTTTTGTGCTTCAATCGCACTTTGAGTCAAAGAGACAGTCCAAGTTTGGCTTGGCTGGGATACAAAGGCAGTTTCCTGTCTGATTAGCTCATTCGTTGCTCACCTTCCTTTTTGCCCCTCCATATCTGTGGCTATGGAAGTCTCTGTCTGGAGAGAGTTTTACATGCAGCACATGGAAATACAGTAGAGTCCCTCGGGAATCAGGAGGGCGCATTATTCTCTTCGTTACTCTAAATAGTTGGGGATTTGGAACCCATGGCCTAGATGTCCGCCAGGAGTCATGTTCTCCCACCACCAGGCCAGTCAGCTGGAGACACTGAGGAAAATGTTGGCGAGTTGGATACACCAAACAGGGTCTGGAGTCCGACAGTGCAGTCAACTCCGCTTGGCAGCGCTGCTTTGCTGTGGTCTGTTTATTGCTTGACCCCAGGAGCATTTACAGTATAAAATCAAACAGAACATTTACAAGGTGAACTGGGCGCTAAGGGCTCTTACGCCATCCATTCAGCTGGGACTAGCCCGGGAGAAGAGACTGAGCCAGGAATGTCAGCAAGCCCAGGTCTGGGAAAGTGAGCTCTAGCACTGACCCTGCCCAGCCACAGCCTGTGTGCTAAGACCTGTTTGGGACATCTTGCGCTGCTGCAGTAGCAGAGCCGTGCGGCTAATTAGACAGGACCCCAAGCCCTCCAGGGCTGTGTAGGGTGAAACCAACCCCTTGAAGTGCATGTGGAGGCTAATTGGCATGCAGTGAAGACAACAGACCGCAGGTGAAAGCTCTCCATGCGAGAAGCAGCACCAAGCATGCAGGCTGCTGCATTCCCACTACAGCTGCAGTATCTGCAGCACCCCTCAGAGTGCTCTGCAGGGATTCAGCTGGGCTGTGCACGTGCAGCTAATCTCATGCTCTCAGGAGCTGCACTTTCACCAGAATTAGCAAATGGGTCCCAAGGCCAAATGACACCGTTTGCAACCAGGGCTGTTACTTGTAATGAAGGAGAGTTGGGCGAGAAAGTGCAGGTGCCAGGGGCAGTAGGGACTTGCATGGGCCTGTGGGATAAGGAAACCCTTTGTGAGAACAGGAAGGTTGTAGAGAGGGATCCCTGTCCCAGCAGGGATTAACACTGCTGGCCCTTTTCCTCAGGACGGAAGTGGGGTTTACACCCTGCCAGCTGCTCTAAGAGTAACCACATCCTTAGTGTGGCTGTGATTCTGGGGCTGAGAGGCCAGTGCAGCTGACTGCAGTGCATGAAAGGTGGAAACTGGCACACACCCAGCTGTGTGTGTGCGGAATGTGCCCACTAGCTGGCTTGGGCATTCAGCGCAGATTTAATGAATCTCTTTCCAGTTCTTTTTTCCCCGTGGTGCAATGCTCTCATCCTTTCGGGCTCACTGGAGCTGTGTTTTTATCTCTTTTCTCACCTAACACATTGTCTGGCCTGTCTATTGAGAGTGGAAGGTCTTCAGGGCAGGGGCTCTCTCTTGTTCTCTGTGTACAGCATCAAGCAGAATGTGGCCTGATCACAGCTAGGGCTCCTAGGTTAACGCTGCCGTAAGACCATATAATAATAACAACAGTATTGCAGAATGCCTCTGTCTGTGACATCACAAATGCCATCGGTGATGTGGGCTGTATTGAGACATCTGCTATTGTGCTGTTGCATTCTGGCTGCCTCATTGGTGAAGCTAGCAGTTGCAGAAGCGTTTCACAGAGGGAGGTGCACTGGGGAAAAATTTGGAAGAGCTTAGTTAAAGCTTATTTCTGTGCTGAATGCTGCCTTGTGCAGCCAGTTCTGGGGAATTTGAGTCCAGGGATCTGGGCTTTGCTTAATTTTCCTATTTGCTTCTCAGTTCACCTTTAAATTCAGATTTCATAAAACAAACAATAAAAAGAGCTGCAAAACCACCTCAGAAATCAGCTGCTCAGGTGAGCAGGGTTCTTAATTTATACTGCCCACCATACTAGACCTTGGTCTGCAGTTCAAAGGGTCTTGGCAAGGTTTGGATGGAGAGTGAATGAATCAGTGTGAAATGCTGCCTGGATGAGTGAGCTAAAACATTCACTTTGCTTCTTTCCTTTCCCTCTTTTGAGCTGTGAGTGGGGCACCTCTTGGTGATGGATATAGAAGCAGGATTTGAAACTCCAACCATATCATGTTATCACCATGTAGGTGGGGTTCTGTAAATACACAGTCAGCCCCTGGATTACTGATTACTTTGGAATCAGTGATGGGGCAATCTCAGAAGGTCTGGGGTTGAGTACCCCCCAGAAATGTCCGTATTTCCCCATTTAGATCCACAGCGATGAGCTGTCACTACTTTGGCTCCTGGAAGTGACTAGAACCAGAGAACAGAACTGCAAGATGTACTCTCTCGGAGACACAAAGAAAGTTACTGAATGACATGTAAAGCTCAGCAAGGCCCAGCTTTGGTCTGGGTGGGTTCTGGTTCTATCCGCTCAGTTTGCCTGACTGTTAGGGATGGACTGAGAGCGTGGTGCTGTTGGATCTACAGCCTCCCTGTTGCTCCACCACGGCACTGTCTGGATTTAAGCTTTGTGTTGAACTTGGAGCTCCATGGCCATGGGAACCCACTGGTCTCCAGAAGGTACCTTTGATTAGAGATTAGAGGGCCTCTTTGAGCTGCAAGATGTTGTGATTCAAGCTGATGCTGGAGATGATGTGCAGATTACTCCTTCCAAATTCCTGCATTGATTATCAGCCAGGAAGACTCATGGCACCCATTCAAGTGGTTACGAGGGAAGGAGCTTGTTTTCAAATCCTTGCATGGCAACTGTGTAAAAATCCCCCTGGACTGCACAACATGCAACCAGGGTGAGAAATGGGCCTTGCATGGTATTGTGCGAATGGTGCTCTGGTCAATTAAACAATGCCCATGCAGAAAGTTAGACCCTGGGGCTTGGATGCTGCAGCTGCTCTGTGCATGCGTTGCCCACTGCAGTCAATAGGATGGAGCAGCTGCAAGATCAGGCCAGTGAAAGCATATGGTGATATCAAGTTCTGGGAGAAACAATGTGAGATAGGACAAGACCTGACCTGAACTTGTGCCCAGCATTTGAATTGAGCATGAACCAAACCTACTCTGTGGTGTGAGAAACTTTGGCCAACTTCCCTGTTTAGTTTTCCCACAGCCCTGCACTTCCTGCTCTCCACAGGACTGGAAGTATCAAGATAGAATCAGGGAGGCTGCTGGTGGGATTCCTGCCCCTGGCAGAACAGGGATGTGCTAGAGATCTCAGCACAAAGCCCATAGCCCTATATCAAAGATGTCTGAACAAGATTCGCGCGAGCATGGGAAGGTCTGGGTGAGCTTTGCCCCGCATGGTAGTAGCTAAGGTGCTGTGGAGGAGACAGTCCCTGGGGATTCAATTAGGACTCAGTTACCTGGCTGGATCATAAACCCTTCTGCGGGTATGTTAAAAAATAAATCAGGACCAAACAAAGAACTTATCTGAGAGAGAGAGGGGGAAGCTGCTCTTCAGGAAACAGGAGTTAATTTTCGAGATGATACGCCCCACTCTAAAGGGAGGGCCACTGACTGATTAAGCTCACTGAAGGGGGAAAGGGTGGAACACAAGTCTGGCCCTTCCTCCCCCTCCCTAGGTCACTGGCTGTAAATGGGCGCAGCCTTTCTGGGCATAAGGAAAAATACCAGTAGCCTGCCAAGCAAAACAATAGGTCTTTGCACTGCTGAGCGACGTCCAGACAGTCTGGGCCTGTGTCCAGCTCAGGGCTGGCTCGCGAGCCCTGAAGTGCTGGAGTAACCCCCTCCCCCCGCTCACACGTTTGCAGGAGGGAAAGCAGAAGCAACAAAGAGCAATGGAACGGAGGAATGTCTGTGACATTCTTCTAAAAAGGAAAAATGTGGAGTTTCCAGTCAGATCGAAAGACTTATTGGGTTCGCTTGGAGGCTAAGTCTAACTCCTTCGAACAAACGGCTAGATAAGGAAAACAATTTAGTTCCAAGTAATATTCACTTTGGGATGGTGCAAGCTCCTTTGGAAACTCTTTTGACTACACTGTTCTCCTTGATTTTTCTTCTAATTCTTCAGCGAGCGTAGCCTCCCGGCAGGCACACGGGCCTGGAGGGAGAGGGGCACTCGTTCTGTTCCTGAAACAGAGGAATACAAGGGACAAGAGGGCATCGGGGCACACTCCTGCTTTACCCTGCCCTCCCCAGTGAGTGCTCCTGGAGACCGCCCATGCTAGAAGTGGCTGATCGGGCTGTGCCATGCACGAGAGAAGGCCACGTTGGTGTCGCTTACCACTCAGTATCTGACACCGTCCCCCTGGCTAGTCTCACAGGAAAACCCAGGTTTGGAAGTTACGTTTACATGTCCAGACACGAGGCACAGCTAAAAAGTCTATCATGAGACAGGCAACCAGTGCAGCGATTAGCTAATGGTGTAACCATGGGATGAGAAATCAAATCCAAGTGCTTTTGCTTTCTGTATGGATTGTAAACAGGAGAAAGAAGCAGCAGGGAGATAGGCCAAAAGATTCTGACAACAACATGACCTTAGGCTGGTATCCTGGCTCCCAGCACTATCAAACAGTTGAGAACTTTGGAGAGACGAAATAAGTAATATTGGAGTTAATGCATTAGATCGCTGAGGGGGCAGAGGGAGACGATGCTGAGTCACCCAGAACGCCTGGGTTCCTCCTACACAGGGTCAGCTATGTGTGATCAGAAACAAGCATGAGAAATTGGACACGAGTTCATTGTAGAGATTTTGAAGAAGCGAATGGTGGTTTCTGCTGAACTAATATTCCAGGGGGTGATGCAGAATATTTCAAAATGTTCTCTCTAAAGTGTGAGACACAGGAACAGAATCTCAGTGCTCTGGGGGCCACAGCCTCTCCGGGGAAGTGAGTTTCTGCACGCTGGTTTTGGCAGTCCTGTGGAGGCCATGTAGGTGAGTGGTTATAGCAAAGTCCTTTCAGCAAGGGAGCTCTCAGGGAGCTAATCCTGAAGGGCAGCCAACTGGCTCATGCTTCCCGGCCCCACTGCACAAACTGGGAAAATTCCTTCTATCCTGAGCTTTCTTAAGCATAGATGAAAGGCAGCTGCACCAGTGACCGTATTGAAATCCATAAAATAGATCAGATATTTCCAAGGATAACAAGAACAGCCAGTTATAATAGTAAGCGTCCAAAGCAAGGAGACTTGGAAGGGCTAGAAACCCTCCTGCTTCAGGGCAGAACTACTGGGTGCAAGAAAAAAACTTCCCTGTGGGCTGGTTATCCCATTACCCTGCTGCAGAGTTCTTGCACTTTTCTCTGAACTTAATATCTGGTGCTGGCCTGTTGGCCCAGGGAGACTGCCTAGATGCAGCCTAGCACTTTCTAAACAAGTTCCACTGTCTATTGGCTCTGCCCACATTTTTCAATCTCACTTTCATGGGATGAAGCGGATTTCGAGGACACCAGGAAGGAATAGGAGAGGGAGAGGGAGAACCCTGCCTGGGAATGGTCAAAGTGGTGACATTACCAGTAGCCCTGGTTTTCAACTAATGCACAGCTCTGTCTCCGGACTCCTGCAAAACAGCCTTACTCTAGCTCCTCCCGAGGAACAACAGGTTGACCATCCTAACAGCCAGCACTCCCAGCCTGCTCTCCGGGCACTCCTAGTCTCCAGCAGCACTTCTGACTCCCACCTTTCCCATATTGCAATAGGCCAGCGTTCCCCGGGCTGCTTTGGGACGGGGTTTGCATTCCCCCTGTTTGTTCCTGCTCCGCCACAAGTGTTCATTGCATTTCTGCACCCGCCTCTCTCAGTTCTGACTGCTACCAGTGACACCCTCGACCCATGAGGGCAGATTGCTCAGTTTCACTCACCTTGACCTGGCGGGAATCACAGGCATCTGGGAAGAACACTGGTCTCCTGTGATTGAGCGATAAGTGGTGTTTTATAGAATGCTCTCTGGAAAGAGGAGGCCCCAGCGCTGTAGAAGTCCCTGTAGCTCTGCCCATTATGTTCAAACCCTGACTGCTGGTAGCCTGTGGGTGGTGATTTTATGGGATTGTTTTATGTCTCTGAGTAACAAAGCTGCTCTGGGAAACAGCTCCCTCTCTGGGCTTGGGACACCCCTGGTGTTGTCTGTTCTGCCCATATGCAGCACCAAGTCACCTTACAGACCGGACCTCCGAGTTCCTGATGGGGACCTGCATCTTGGGTGCACTCCAGGGCCCCCCCTAGGAGCACAGCAGGTCAATGGGTGCTGCTGCTTTGCCACGCATGACCCCGGAAACTAGACTTGGCCCCAGTTTTAAAAGTGACCCTTCAGGGTAAGACTTTCCTATTCCACAATCTCTGTTTGCACAGAGCAGTTCCTGCTGCACTCAGCCAGGGACAGGCTGGGCCCCATGGGTGTGATAGGGGGAATCTGCCATTAGTCAGGCCCCCCTGCTCTGCCAGAGCAGTAGCAGGGACTGGGAGTTTGTGGAGAACTAGCTTCTAGGTCAGGCTTACGACACCGTCTGATGGCCCATGCTTGGGGGTGAGCCTCTCTCGGCTCTCTCAGGCCTGGTCTACACTACGCGTTTAAACCGATTTTAGCAGCGTTAAACCGATTTAACGCTGTACCCGTCCACACTATGAGGCCCTTTATATTGATATAAAGGGCTCTTTAAACTGGTTTCTGTACTCCTCCCCAACGAGAGGAGTACCGCTAAAATCGGTATTGCCATATCGGACTAGGGTTAGTGTGGCCGCAAATCAACGGTATTGGCCTCCGGACAGTATCCTACAGTGCACCACTGTGACCGCTCTGGACAGCCATCTGAACTCGGATGCAGTGCCCAGGTAAACAGGAAAAGCCCCGCAAACTTTTGAATTTCATTTCCTGCTTGCCCAGAGTGGAGCTCTGATCAGCACGGGTGGCAATCCAGTCCCAAATCCAAAAAGAGCTCCAGCATGGACCATACGGGAGATACTGGATCTGATCGCTGTATGGGGAGACAAAT